>NC_059384.1:465000-482500 GCF_019703515.2 Myxocyprinus asiaticus
ACTGAACTGCAGTTAACCAGCTGTCCGTAAAGTGATGTCATTACAGAAGTATGTAACTGCTCAGAGGTGAGGAGAAACCACAAGCATAACAGCACAGATGATACAAATGGGCACAAAAAAAAACCCCATAGACTTACATTAAAGGAGGGATTCGAGCCGTATCTACAGAGTGGGGTTACACCACTTGTGCGTAAGGTCACTAGTTCGTCTTAAGTAACTAATTAACTAGCAGGTTGTAAGCTCTCAGTAAAGCAATGTGTAGTCACATAATATGACATTTACCTTTATTGATCCAATAAGCAGCCTTCAAATGTGTAAAAAGATGTGTTGAAAAGCTGTGCAGTGGGAAAAAAAAATACATTTTTATGTAAATACGATATGCAATAAATCAGTAAATACAGAAATTGTATTTTTTATATAATTCAATTGCACTGAATTAACGCGTTAAATCTACAGCCCTAATTTGAATATTAATATCCCATATATTTTGTAGGCGCTATATGATCAAAGTTGGCATGCCAGTGACGCAGGTCGATGCCCACCGGAAGATGCACCGTTTAGATCGGTCTCATGCTGAAGAGCCGCTAAGTACTCCATTAGTACTGTCTCATAAATGTAAACATCATGTTATACTTCTACAGCAGGGCTCGGGAACCTATGGCTCGCGAGCAACATGTGGCTCTTTGTTAAAAATGATGTGGCTCACCGGGTGTCTCACCATTCACCAATACAAGATCGTTTAAAACTTTCTAGAGAAAATTTCCAATTTTCTGTGCGATTGCAAAGCTTGAAGTCAATGACACTGATTTCCTTTCTCCCAAATTTGTCGTACAGCCTACTCCTGGTGAACAAGGTGTGAAACTAACACCCGCCAAATGCTGATTTTTCATGCGCAGTGGCGGATAATTTTACTGATGTACAAGCCACTGTGGAGGGTGACCTGTAAGACGTCTCGGAGTGATATATGACAAGAAATTAGACACAAAGCCGTGTGTTTGAAGAAGCATGTGTGATTATATTTTGAAGAACCAAATGCAGTATTTCATGCGCTGGTAATTTTGCTCATCTACCCGCAACATCATGCAGCTCTGCAGGTTCAGTAATATACATCTTTGTATTAAAGAAACAAAGACGAAAGCGATTAAATCATAACTTAATACAAGACACCTTGAACCTAAAACTGAGTTCTATTTTATTTTGTTTAGGCAGCATTAACTGTATTACCAAAACACAATACAAACACAGTCGATAAGAACACACATTTGGCCGCATTATTTTGGGAACACAAGGGAATTTATTAGGCTTATTTATTATGATTATTATTATTTATAATTGTCTTTTTGTAGGCTATTAGTAATTTTTCACCTGGTGTCAAGGACGGATGCTTGCATGATGACAACATTTACCAGATGTTGGAGATGGTAAATGTTTGGATTTGGGGAGGTGGATATATAAGATTCTTTGACCACTATATTATTTTAATAGCTTCTTTCGTTTTGTTTAAAGTGCAATTTGAATTTAGAAATGTCTTTTGTTTAAGTTTTTCATGTGTCAATAATTTCATTTAATTTTTAAAGCAAAATCAATAGTCACGTGACGCCATGCGAGGGTCGGACGTGTGAACGGCGAGCTCTGCGCACATTGCTAGTTTGAATACTTTTTATGAAATAAACCAGTGAAATTCGATGCACTCTGTTCCATAACTGTTTTAGGAGGACAATATGTCAAAGAATTCAAAATCTTCAGGCTCTGGAGACGTTAAAAGACACTTACGTGCTCAAGCTGATACCCCCGAGCAGGCCGCGGGCCTGGGAGTCGATTTGGTCGGAGAGATGCGGGAAATGCGGTGAGAGATGCTGAATATGTCGGCAATGCTGACAAAGGTTGTTGCTGACTTGGAGGATCTTGCTGTGACACGTCGATCGATCACTGCCATGGAAGCGATGTTCACTGATGTGGTTACAAGAGTGGGGGATGTCGAGAAACAGATCGATTATCTGGAGTCATCAGAGAGGGAATTATCTGCTAATCCGCTAGCGACCAAGGTGGATTTGGAGCTCATCTGGGAGAAGTTGGAGGACATGGAGAACCGTAGCTGGTGGAATAACGTCCGTATTGTCAGAATTCCTGAGGCCGAAGAGGGTCAGGATATGGTGAAATTCCTGGATGGGCTCCTTCCGAGTCTGCTTGACATAACAGGCTATATTCTTCTGTTTTTTGTTTTTTGTTCTAGGGTATGTTCAGGGTTGCACTAATGTTGGAATGTGGTCTTTATTTATAATCTTTTCTTTGACACACAATCTATTTTTTCTTATATGTCAATAGTCAAATGTTAATATGAGTGGATTGTCTCTCTCCACGTGGAATGTGAATGGGTTGGGGCACCCCATAAAAAGAAGGAAGGATATTTCTCTTCTTAAACGTAAGAAATATGATTTAGTGTTTTTTCAAGAAACGCACCTTTCTCCGCAGGAAGCTGAAAAATTTGGGAAGATATGGAGTGGACATGTTTTCTTTAGTGCTGGCTCAAGTAAGAGCAGGGGAGTCATTACATTGATAAGTAAACATCTACAATTCAAATGTCTGTTAAATTACACCCCGTTATCTTGCATTTGCACTCAGTATGGACAAAAATGTCCAGAGTGTTTAATTTGGACATTTATTTAAATGTTGCCTCGAGCATATGGCTGAACCCAAAGTTCTGTATTAATAAGTCCCCTTTTCTGCTGGACAGAGTGGATTGTGAGGGGGGTTACTCCACTCGGTGAGCTATATGAGAGTGGAGTGTTGAGATGAAAATATGGTTCAACATTTTGGGATTCTCAGGGGGGAAGGGGGATAACTGTTGACTCTGTACATGAATGTTTTGTTGTGTTATGTGTCATGCTTGAGGAGCAACCAATACAAATGTTAATCTGAAAAGCAAAATCAATAAAGTAAAAACATTCACCGACCCTCAGCAGGGGTGTTGACGATATAATTGTATATCGCGATATTTTTTAAGACGATTATCATTAAAATATTTTTACATATCGCCCAGCCCAAAAGGGAAGTTACATTTTTCATGATCAATTGTAAAATGAAGTAATTTTATGGAGACCCCCACAAACACGTGTACTCAATTCTATATTGCAACATGTTATTTTTAATTGTTGCATATTTGTTTGTTTTTGTGTTTTTGAGTAGCCTATGGGCATAATAAACATTTTATTTGATTTAAAACTTTGTTTTTTGAAAATAGTAAATTATTAGATTTTGCTATGGCTCTTTCGAAAAAATGTATCAACCAAAAATTAAAAAAACTGGCTCCTTAGTGAAAAAAGGCTCCCGACCCCTGGTCTACAGGATTGAAGTCTGTCATGCAAAACATGAGATACTGATGCCATTCAATCAGTTTCATTTTTTATTCCAACTGTTCCTGGTCAGAGGCTTCTGGAAATATTTAGTTCACACTTTATGTAGAGTTTCACATTTCAGTACTTTCTCAAGTGGTATGTATGTTGTAACTAAATGATCATTTACACTGTAACTAGTGCAACCGGCTCCAGAATATCATAGATCTTTCTTAAGAAAAAGTAAAAATCTTGTTTCTATCTTTGCTCAGTGCTCTGATAACCATTTGGGTCACAACATGGATACTATAAGTGTACAATGAGAATGTAGTTTCTAGTTTCTCTTAATATTTCCACATTCCTTTTAGGAACGTTTTTAAAAGCATGTTTGCATTGATGTAATTCAGGCAGTAGTTACCGTCATTCCAGCAGACAGACACAAACACTGAGATCAACTGTGATTTCAGACGGATTACTGTCAATTTGCGAACGCTCTAATATGTGTTTCTGGTCTAAGAGCATCAGGAAACAGCATTTGTGTCCTGTTGAGTAATGCAGGGATGTACGGTGAGTATATTCACACGAAGGCATGTGCTTTTGATCAAAGGATTATTTCAGATGATGAAACTATCAGGATATTGACTGAAGCACTTCATTTATGACCAGAATGAGCACTGACAATCGTTCTCTCTGATAGAGATATCTTCAGGCGGACTTGAAAGCAATTTGAGCAGGTCAATCAGGTCTTTTGATGCACCTTGATTTATTCATTCACTGTAAATGTCCCATTACCCATCATGCATGTTCTATTAGCGTGGAGTCCTGCAGGGTTTCACCTTAACACTGAGCTGCATACAAAACACATATTGAGTGTCTTCACAATTGCTCCACCTCTAAAATGACATCATCAATTCCTCTAATTTTTCATCCACCTGTTATATAGAGACACTTTACAGCATCCAATCAATTACACATGGATAAATTCAAGTCCAACCCTACATTTATCACATTGAATATCCTGTTTCTCTCTAAAATACATCACATTACGGAGGAAAATGGTTTGCGAATGCAGTTTAAATTTGGAAAATGCATGCTGTTGCAAAAGTACAGCCACACAAACATTATACATGTTAACATCAGGGACGGGTATTGATACAGATTTCCCGATTCGATTTCAAAGGCTCTCGATTCAGTTTGATATCGATTCATATGGGTATAATTTAGTTATAATGTATATTTTGCTCACATATGAAAGACATTTCTCTCAGATAATGCTGTTAATTATACATGTGACCTTCTAACTTGGTACATACAAACAAAATATACATTTTTATCATTTGGGTCACATTTGAGCTTCATAAAAATGTACAAATCCATGTATTTCATTAATAAATATGATGTCTTGAATTTGCACATTTTGCATATTTACACTCAGCATATATGACAGCCAGAGAAAAAGAATAAAATAATTTTGAGACTTTAAACTTTAGCATTTAATATGTTTTATATTTGTATGTATAGTGTCTAATAATACATTGGCAATGTACACTTAAGTTTATCTTGCCAATAAAGCTTGACATTGATCCTATTAATAACCTCGTGCGACCCCCGCGTCCACATGCGTGGATGTTGTAATTTGGCTTCGCTATACACAACGCATAATTTCAATTAATTTAAAATGACTGATCTCAGTTCAGGAGACTTTGTGCTGCCAGTAAATGGTTAAACTTTTGATGAACAGAGTCATGTGATAAAACAACATGCTGGCGATCGCAGAGGAATCAAATGCCATCTGATAAGAAACCTCATTAAGTTTTTACATTGAAACCTGATTGAGTTAAAAGATTAGAGTCTCTAGTTTCATCTGATATGACATTTTTAAAATTTAAGCCATTTATTGCGAAACAGCACGCTGTTAAAAACAATGACCACATATGTGGACTATAGGCTCAGTTTCAGTTAAAATATCCTATATATACTGTACATTATCACATTGAGAATAAATGGATTCATCCAAAAGCTGAAAATGTGTCTTTCAGAGGCTTTATATGGAGTTAGGATGAAAATAAGGTGCATTTCAAACTGTTCTGAGACCAGTGCAGACAGACAGCACACTGGAGGTTAAGTCGTTCACTAAATAGGGAGCAAGGGAGCATCCTATAGCTCTCTATGCAGTTAAGTGCATTCACTCCTAAAATCTGATCAAAAGTTCAGTTTCAGGCTGCAGATGATGTTTGGATCACTCAACATGTTTGACAGACATGTGACAATGATAATCAGTACATAGATTCAGAATTTATAATGTATCATTTTATTTTAACATGATTGAATCTGAATTAATTATGCTAATTTCTGATGTAATGTCTGTAACATGAATAATCAACACTCCTGGAAACATCATAAACTATTTGATGAAAAATATCTGACTTTCTGTAGCTTGATATTATTTAAAATTTCACAACTTAGTCCCGCTGTCCACATATGTGGACATACATTTTTAGGAAAACTGCGCTATAATTTGTATTTATTTTTTTGCATGTTTCTAAGGGGTTACTAGTTACAAATCAAAAAGGGGAATGGAAAATTCACACAGCTGTTACACAGGTGTCTAAGGAGGTTAAAAATTCCATCTATTAACTCTATCTGCAAAAAACTGAACATTTTAACATGTACACACTCTATTAATTACAATAAATGATGACTAACCACTTTCTTGCGAGTTCTTTGAGACAAAGTATAAAGTCAATATCTACTTATGATTATATTTGAATGTTTGTTTTAATGTATACCATGATTAATCGCAATTAATCACAGAAAATTTATGATTAATTAGTTAAAACATTTGATCAATTCACAGCCCTATTTTTTTTTTAAGTTGACGTTCTTGTTAACCTGACACAGCAAGATGTGGCGCAACAATCAAAGACGCATGTAAAAACAGTGCGGACGGACACAAAAATGCATTCGGTGTGAACAGACCTTAACACAACCAGAAGTACATTCACCTAAAATAGTAGGACCACCCCTAATTAGACTTAACAAATTAAACAGTTTTGTGAAATGTAATTACTGTAAGCGCTATAACAAAAATATGAACTTCACATTCATGCTTTTACAACAGTACACAATCTATGTTTGTGTGCACACACTGAAGGACGAGTGAGTCAGATGTATTTTCTGTAGTATTCGACAGCATGACACAGATGCTAACTATAAAGCTTTACTTGTTTTGAACCCGGGACATTCCTTTAAGAAGATGAGACACTAAGGGGAGGAGTTTCTGGAGCATTTCTGCTCATTATTTGCAGCACTATCCAGATGGGACTCTTGAACACAGCTGCACATTTCTCTCTGGAGACAACAAGAGACCAGACGAGGTCAGATGAAGGCGTTTTATCTTCCTAAGACTCAAAACAGAGAGAAAACCTTCTCAATTATTCAGGTGGAGAGTCCAGATGCATTTTACACTGACAGAGCAGCTGAGGACTGACTGAACATCCACAGAGAAACACACAACCAGAGACCACAAGAAGAAAGACTCTTGGTTACAACCGTCTGATTTTAATCAACAAACTGCAGAGAAGAGCATGTGTACCAGTGAACAACCTCATATAGAGAAAAAAATCACTTCCATAATATCCAGAGGAACAGAATCAGACAGAGAATCATTCAGATGAACTCTGACTCTCAGTGCTGTGGAAAGTGTTTCTTCTCAAATGTGAATGATCTGCATGTTCAGTATGTGATTAATAACAGTGTTAAGTGTTTTTCTCATTTAATCTGATGTATGACGACCACATCACAGCTCTGTTTGTAAGATAATATTTACAACCAAAGCTCTCGCAGTGACTTCTCTACATTCAGTACCAGAGGAGTGAAGACCACAAACACGTTTCAGAAGAGTAAGCAAACTAAAAGACCAAAGACACACAGGACTCTATTTGAATGAGTTTGGACTGCGTGCCGCTGATGGACCAGACCACTTTCACTTTTGTTGGGGGGGGGGGGCTTTCTGTGGGCCCCCCTTCAGTGAGGGCCCCTGTTACTCAGGTCCATCATTACCCGTGGTCTGATGCCCCTGTTTGTGCTGTAATTTTTGTCAGTTCCAGTCTAAATGTAGTCAACTGCAGTTCTGTGTAAAATGAGAAGGACTGACCCTTTGCTAAGCTCCGCCTTAAAACCATCACTGACCAATCCTACGGTCATACTATCATACAAGCTTTTGCTCTTTTCTAATGGAAGTCTATGAAGTTCTGTGTGCTTGGAGAGTTTTAGCCCTCAGAGACCTACACAATTATTTTTTTAGGAAGCCACTCATTATTAAAATGATTATTTTTATGCATATTTTGTTTTGGGGTAAATTTGGAAACAAGTTCTGAATTCACAACAAGATTCATCACACAACAGCAAATGAAAAATGATTTACTACAAGCAGTAAGGGTAAATTCATGAACAGTTAAGAAATGTGACTGTTTAAAACTAATGATAACTATTAATATTGATGATATACAGCATTTGCTGGTATAATCAAAATAATAAATAAATAAATAAATAAATAAAAACATTCCAGTAAATTGAATTGAGTAATCTTTAACAAACATAAAAAAAAAAAAAAAAAAAAAAAAATATATATATATATATATATATATATATATATATATATAAATATAGATATTTTAAGTTTTATTCATTTCATTTTGTTAAAAATGACACAGATCAATTTAATGGATTTTTTTATGAAATTGAAACGTGTAAATCTTACAAATAGGCTTAAATGTTTTGTGTGTGTGTGTGTGTGTGTGTGTGTGTGTAAAACAAAGATTTTTAATGTGCAAATGGCACAGAAACCAGCTAAAAATAATTTAGATTAGTTTGATATACTGAATAGGCTCCATTGTTTGAACACAGAAAAGTTTTATCACTAACACCACATGTTGCACTTTTGCTACGCTTATAAAATTATCACAAATTGATTAAAGTTGATATTTATTGGGGAACGTAATTTTTCAATCAATAAACAAGTTGGGATTCAAAATACATTTATTACTGGTCACATACTCGTGAAATTTCACAAAGGACAAAAAAAAAAAAATGTGAATTATTTATTACACAAAATGCAAAATAATTAACAATAATTTAAGAAATAATAACCAATAAATAACAATACAAATTAAAAATATATGACTATAAACAACAATAATTTATTATATAAAAAATAATTTAATGTAAATAATTTTGTTTTTTAAAGAGGCCCTATTATGCTTCTTGGGATTGTACCTGTCGTTTAGTGTGTAATATATCTGTTTGTGCATGTAAAAGGTTTGCAAAGTTACAAAGCACAAAGTCCACGCCAAAGGGAGTTACTCTGTCCCACAGACAACACTGCTCAAGAACTACACAAAACAAGCTGTTTGTAGTCCAGCCATTATTTCAGTAAAGTATCTACGTCACTATGAAACACATTTACATAATTTGTTACGGTAAGAGCCGTTACATTTCCGACACATGCTCTAAGCGGTTGACCAATCACAACAGACTGGGCCAGCTGACCAATCAGAGCAGACTGGGCTTTTCGGAAAGGGGGGTTTTAAAGAGACAGGAGCTACAACAGAGCGTTTCAGACAGAGGATGAACAGAGGTGCTGCAGCAATGTACAGTATGAGAAAAAGAATGTGCTTTCTGAACATTAAAGCATGTAAACCTGTTCTAGTAGACCCCCAAATAAAATTATGAACCTGTAAATGAGCATAATATGGGCTCTTTAAATAATAAAAAACCTGACCTTGCTTTGCAGGGCCCCCTGGTGGCTCAGGGGCCCTTAGTGGCTGCTTGTACCGCTTCTTATAGCTAAATTTGGCCTTGGCAATTGGGTCAACTAGCCGTGACCTTTTTGTGTGATGTTAGTGAGCTCTGACATTAAGAGTATCAGCTATTATTATGTGTGGTTTTACTCATGTTTAATGAATATTAGTCATTATTTAATTGCTGTAAATGTTGCAATTCTGTGCTGGGTCTCTGAGGGTTAAACGCAATTTTACAGAAATTATCTACAAATATGGTAAAATGCCATATTAAAGGGTGCGAACCTAAGCAAACAGTCAATTTGCTATATTTACCTGTTATATTTTCAGCTCATTGTTTTCACATGAATTAAATCTGCTGTCACAAGACTTTAATTCTTGTCACAAAACTCAAATCAGTTTTATCTGGAACAGATCTGCACTCAGTATTAAACAGCTGACACCATTCTACCAGTCGACAGTATTTCTACAGATCTCTTAACTCATATAAACAACATTTGGAGTTGTACGGCAAAACGTCCCAGAACTCTGGCTAATCAGACTGCTCCGATTTTCCCAGCACGCTGAATATTCTTTCTGGATCACTTTCAGAGTCTTCAATAAATAATCTAATAAAGACATCCAGAAACTTCCATTCAGTTCTGTGAAGCCATCGGCATAATGGAGCACTTGATGTTCTGTCTGGATAAAGAACAAACTATCGTAACAGACGATCAATATTGATGATTTAGCTCTCTGCAGCGCTCATGTTTCAGTGAAAACCCAAACAAGAGAAGAACGTCATGAGGTGAAGATTCATTTAACTGAAATCACAACACAGAGAGAAAGAACCGTTTGATATTAAAGGAATATTCTGGGTTCAATATGACCCCATTGACTTCCATTGTAAGTGTCTCACTAGAACACCCATTTGTGCTTTTATAAAGAAAAGGAGGAAAGAGTGGAAATAATTTTTGTGGTAATCAACATTATGGCACAAATGCCGTCGACTGAACTCAACCCCGAATATTCCTTTAATAATCCACATGTTTACAGATTCACTGTTGAGGAGGGTAGCAAACATTCGCAGCATGATTTCTGTTTTTAATCGCTTTACGTTGTAAGACTTGAGCATTTGTGGCGTTTAATCCAGAGCTGTGAGTTTAGAAGATTACATTTTTGGCAAAGAGGTTAAAATCAGGACACAGAGAACAACCAGTCCAGATGATTATAAAGCATCTATCTATCTATCTGTCTGTCTGTCTGTCTGTCTGTCTAACTACGTGTCTATCTGTCTATCTATCTATCTATCTGTCTGTCTGTCTGTCTGTCTAACTACGTGTCTATCTGTCTATCTATCTATCTATCTATCTGTCTGTCTGTCTGTCTGTCTGTCTGTCTAACTACGTGTCTATCTGTCTATCTATCTATCTATCTATCTATCTGTCTGTCTGTCTGTCTGTCTGTCTAACTACGTGTCTATCTGTCTATCTATCTATCTATCTATCTGTCTGTCTGTCTGTCTGTCTGTCTGTCTAACTACGTGTCTATCTGTCTATCTATCTATCTATCTATCTATCTGTCTGTCTGTCTGTCTGTCTGTCTAACTACGTGTCTATCTGTCTATCTATCTATCTATCTGTCTGTCTGTCTGTCTAACTACGTGTCTATCTGTCTATCTATCTATCTATCTATCTATCTGTCTGTCTGTCTGTCTGTCTATCTATCTATCTATCTATCTATCTGTCTGTCTAACTACAAATCTATCTGTCTATCTGTCTGTCTGTCTGTCTGTCTAACTACATGTCTATCTGTCTATCTATCTATCTGTCTGTCTGTCTAACTACATGTCTATCTGTCTATCTATCTATCAGCTATCATCTGTCTGTCTGTCTATCTGTCTATCTATCTATCTATCTGTCTGTCTGTCTGTCTGTCTGTCTAACTACGAGTCTATCTGTCTATCTATCTATCTAGCTATCATCTGTCTGTCTGTCTATCTATCTGTCTGTCTAACTACATATCTATCTGTCTGTCTGCCTGTCTTTCTGTCTATCTATCTAGCTATCATCTGTCTGTCTGTCTATCTATCTATCTATCTATCTATCTATCTGTCTGTCTGTCTAACTACATGTCTATCTGTCTATCTATCTATCTAGCTATCATCTGTCTGTCTATCTATCTGTCTGTCTGTCTAACTACATGTCTATCTGTCTGTCTGCCTGTCTGTCTATCTATCTGTCTAACTACATGTCTATCTGTCTGTCTGTCTGTCTATCTATCTGTCTGTCTGTCTAACTACATGTCTATCTGTCTGTCTGTCTATCTATCTATCTATCTATCTGTCTGTCTGTCTGTCATGTCTATCTATCTATCTATCTATCTGTCTGTCTGTCTACTACGTCTATCTATCTATCTATCTATCTGTCTGTCTGTCTATCTATCTATCTATCTATCTGTCTGTCTGTCTGTCTGTCTAACTACATGTCTATCTATCTATCTATCTGTTTGTCTGTCTGTCTGTCTAACTACAAGTCTATCTATCTATCTGTCTGTCTGTCTGTCTGTCTAACTACATGTCTATCTATCTATCTATCTATCTATCTACTATCTATCTGTCTGTCTGTCTGACTACATAGTCTATCTATCTATCTAGTCTGTCTGTCTGTCTGTCTAACTACATGTCTATCTATCTATCTATCTACCTATCTAGCTATCTAGCTATCATCTGTCTGTCTGTCTGTCTGTCTCTCTATCTAGCTTTCATCTGTCTGTCTGTCTGTCTGTCTAACTACATGTCTATCTATCTATCTATCTATCTACCTATCTAGCTATCTAGCTATCATCTGTCTGTCTGTCTGTCTGTCTGTCTATCTATCTATCTATCTGTCTGTCTAACTACAAGTCTATCTATCTATCTGTCTGTCTGTCTGTCTGTCTAACTACATGTCTATCTATCTATCTATCTACCTATCTAGCTATCTAGCTATCATCTGTCTGTCTGTCTGTCTGTCTCTCTATCTAGCTTTCATCTGTCTGTCTGTCTGTCTATCTAGCTTTCATCTGTCTGTCTGTCTGTCTGTCTGTCTGTCTATCTATCTATCTATCTGTCTGTCTATCTATCTAGCTTTCATCTGTCTGTCTGTCCATCTATCTATCTGATGAAGATAAATCTGTGTTGTGTATTAATATAATATAATAATTAAAGAGTAAATCATTGAAACTCACCATTAAGATTGATCCAGCAGATCCAGTTGAAGTCCAGCATCATGTTTATAATGATGAGACAGTTCAGATTTGGTCCAGATGGCAGAGAAAAGAGACATTTAACAGCACAAACACACACAAACAGTGCTGTTCTCACTGGATTCGGAGTGACTCCGGTTCCGTCCACACTGGAATGTTGTGCGCGTTCTGGAGACGCTCGTGGAGCGCGCGGAACCATCTGTGGACGCGCACAACATTCCAGTGTGGACGGAATCTGTCATTCAATATTCTCATGGAATCAGTTACAGATATAAATAACATCTTACAAACCACAGTCTGCAGAACAGAGTCAAGTTAACACAACAAACAAATCAGACAAAACCAGTCTAAACCCAATTCTGACCCGGTCTGAACCATCTAAAGACAGTTTATCAGTCCGTGAACTGAACACATTAATGCATTTCTCCACTTTACAAATCTCACGTGTCTGCCTTTAACAAAGAAATAACAAATCATTCTTTTAAACCAGCATTTTCACCCCACAACTGCAGGAAATTGGAGTTTTGGACATTTAAACGTGGATATATTAAGAATAACAAGATTAATAAAAACAAACATTTGGCGCCAGACACAGAAATCATTATATTTCTGTCAGAATGAATGAAAAATATGAAATGATTTTTAACATCTTAAACACATCGCAGTAATGTAAATGTGAGCAGATGTTTATAATAACTGAGAAAAACAGTCTCACCTTTCTGTTTCAGTATTCACTTGTACTCGTTCATCTCCACTAAGAGCTTGAAATAATCCTGAATGAATAATCCAGATGAGATGATGAAGATCAGAACCGCTTCTGATTGATGATGTTCTGCACACACACACATGACCACACCCACTTATGCTAATGAGCATCCACACTGCGGAACGTGATTGGGTGACACTGCTGTCAGTCAGGATGATAAACACATCTCTTCAAATATCTTGATTAAAAGAAGAAAACATTAAAGTGAACACCAGTTCAGATGAGAAAGATTGTAATCAGATTTAATTAGAAATAATTCACAATAAACTTGTTTCATGGAACTAACACCTCTCCAGCTGACACACACACACACACACACACACACACACACACACACTAATGAGGACATATATCATAGACTTCTTATATATATATATATATATATATATATATATATATATATATATATATATATATATATATATATATATATAAGCTAATTATAATTATTTTAGACTAACCCTAACCCTAGGAAAACATTTTTTTTTGTATTTTTTTATTATATTTTATTCTCTCTTTAATTGTTTTTTTTTTTTTTTTTAGCAATATTATGTGTTGTTTTGCATTTTAATTTTCATTCTTTAAAGTGTATATTCTTCTCTTATTTTTATTTTTACATTTGAATTTAATTTTTACTCTATTTTATTCTATGAACGTGAATATCTAGTAAAACACGGTGCAAACATTGTTTAAAGGTGCTATCTAAATAAAACTTTACTTATTATTGTTTTTATATAAAGATAATTATACATATTTTAGACTAACTACATAATGTCTACATTTCCTACTTGTTCAGTTGATATGTTAGGATGCACACACTCTTTAGCTGTCAGAAAAATGCAAACAGATGTATATATTATCGTAATTCATGTTTTAAATGTATTTCCACATATATAATTGTGATGTGGTCGTGTGTCTGTCGCTGGGGAGAGAGGAAGTGGCAAGGACCATCACCTGGTGATTACTGATATTAAATACCTGTGTCTCGTTTCAGGGACGACGGAGACGGGATTTAAAAAGCCACCTGAGGACATACTGGGAGAGAGACCAGAGACGCTATGTGTGTTCTAAATACTTTGTTGTGAAGCTGAAGACAACTGCATTAAAAGTTGACTCACGTGGACTGTGAAACCGGCTCCCATGTCCTTCCTACTCAAACCTTCCACGCTAATATTATTTTACAATTATGTGTAACCCAAGTGTAACAGATGGGCGAGGAGGAGGCGGGAACCGGCAGAACAGTCAACGTAAACTTTAATGACAGAAATGATCATAAAACAACATAACACACATAGACGTATGCACACACACACACAGTGGCCACTGTGTCTCTCTCTCTCCCACTGATTAGTTGACTCAGCACTGGCCGTGCACCCTCATGGCCCGGCCACGCCCTCCTCCTTGTCACACTCCTCCTCCACCCGATTTCCCCCCATCTCTGGAGGGGAGACACTGCCCTTCCGGCCGTTTCGCCAGCTGATGGTCCACCCCACCTCCTGGGAACCTGGGGAGAGACAAGGGCAGGCGTAGGAAAGCAGGAGACACACAAAGAGAGAGAGAAGAGAGAGAGAGAAAAACTTGCTTGCCAGTTCCCAGACACGCTGTCGCCTGGTCCTCAACCACTCCTCGCGACAGCCGCTCCTCCCTGGGCGGACGGCAGCGAGTCCTCCGACCCCTGGCAGACAGAACGGCTCCTCCACTTCCTGGTGGATGGCAGTGGTTCCTCCGACTTTTGGCGTCCTGCAGCGACTCCTCCGTCCCCTGGTGGATTGCCGGGGCTCCTCCCCTAGTGGACGGCAGCGGCGAGGACCCCACGACAGTGCATCCCTCCTCCTTCCCGGGTTTCAGCACCAATGTAATAGATGGGCGAGGAGGACGCGGGAATCGGCAGAACAGTCAACATAAACTTTAATGACAGAAATGTACTTAAAACAACATAAAACACATAGACGCGCACACACACACACACACAGCGGCCACGTGTGTATCTCCCAAACGTGTGTCTCTCTCTCTCCTAAACTGGCATCTCCGGCTCCCCTTTATTTCTCTCTCCCACTGATTAGTTGACTCAGCGCCAGCCGTGCACTCTCACGGCCCGGGCACGCCCTCCTCCTCGTCACAACAAGTAAACTAATTAACTTAATTGAAAGTCAGTAAATGTAATCTTCAGTTGTACTAAAAGTAATTAGACTACAGTTACTAATCACTTTGTAATTAGATTATACCCAACACTGTTGATATAAATATATTTAAATCTGTTTAATTTGAGTGGACAGTCGTATCACAGCTGAACAGATTTTCAGACAGATCAATAGAACGGCTTAATTAATATCTAGAATAATTCACTGAGCAGTTCATCTCCACGAGATCTGATACAATTCCACTGAAAATCTTCCACCCAAAGCCTTTAATTCAGCGCTGAGTCTCATCCTCTGAACATGTTCATCAGAGAATCATCAGAGACGTGTACAGATGAGACTTGATGAGATAAATCTCTCCTGGAAGACTCAGTATCAGACTCATACACAGATATCAGTGCATCTCCTGTGCATCATGTGTCTAATAATCATATGTGATAGTTGTGCTGCATAATGCATTATGAGTGCAGCCGCCTTTTACTTCACATGCATCGTTGAATAATTCTCTGTATTTCACAGACATGTATTATTCTGCTGTACTTGTGAACACATCATTGTTACAACCTTTTAAAGACTTTCAAATGTGATCAAACATGTCCACAAATAGTCGAAATATCCATTCCTGACATCAATTGAATTACAACCGTGAAAATGCAAATTTTTGATGTCTGTAAATGTATTTAATTTTTGGTGTTTAGATATCTGGAAATGGATGTCAGACATCAATAAACGGAAAAGTAACAGATATCTGAAATTAACATTGCCATTAGTGAGAACCAAATGACTTATATCAAAAATTAGCATTTGTAGTTGTAGTTCAATCGTTGATTTCAAGAATGGAAATTTGCACTAGAAACAATGTAATAATTAATATAAAAAATGAGTATCATTACTAGAAAGAAGTGCATAGCTGATATGTGAAACTGAGAACTGAAAATGACAGATCATTGTGAAATTCTACTAGTGAAAATGCAATTATATTTATCAAGAATTATGTATTTACTAGTTGAAATTCCATTTTTTATATCAAGAATTAGCATTTTAACTAGTGACAATTGAACTGTTCATATCCTGCATGTGATTAAAAGTCAGCTGATGTTTGATGAAAGAACTGGGTTAGTTTAAATGAGTTTAGTGTAACACCAGCTACACAAAACACTACAACATCTAATCATGTTTCATTTTCATATTTACACCCGCTTCTGGAAACATTTTGTAAATATGGGTTTTAATCATGGAAAAACTGACAAATAACCCAAATTCTGTGCTAGAGGTTTCTACTTCCATGAATTAATGTGAATTTCACTACAGCAAACAGACAGTGCAGTAACTTTTCATTTCAACAAGTTTGGGAATTGTTTACATGCTCAAACATCAGTATTGATCAATTCTGCAGCTGGATTATAGACCCGTAAACCAGAGCACAATCGAGAACAGCTTCCTGCAGCAAAATGCATTTTATTGGATCATTTGTTTTGTCTTCATGTCAGAAAATCCTTTTGATGATTTCTTTTTCTGTCCTTCTGTATTTTTTCTAAATATTAAAATGTTTTTAAAAGTAACATGTAACCACTTTTAACTTAAAAGTGCAAGTAAAAGTACAAAAAATCAAAATCTGTCATTGACCCAGTTCATTATTTTACACTACTGATATTTTATTTACAGCACTGGTGTATCATATCTACTTGTATGCATCAATACTGCAAATTCATCAATAATGCAAATGTATTTGTCAATGTCATTTTAAAATGTAATTGATCAATTATGAAAGAATTAAATACATTAAAACTGAGCAAATGAAACTCATAATAAATGATTTTATGAAGTATTAAAAATATGCTAGTGCACAAATCAGTTAAGCAAGGCTAGACTCCAGAAACAGAGTGATCAATAATGCAGAAAGTGGAACATTGTCGCTCTCTAGTGATCAGAGACACGCAGCATCATATCTGAACATCACTGATCATACATGATATTACTTTAAATATGCAGTTGCCATGAGTCAAACTTAAATCAGTCTTGTTGTTCCAAACCCATATGAGGTTTTTTTCTTTCTTTTCTCTGTGGAACACAAAAGGATGATTGGTGAAATGTCAGCCTCAGTCACCATTCACTTTCATTGTGTGATGAACAGATGACATGGACGTGAATGGTGACTGAGGTCATATCCACAATAATCCATTTAAGTGTGAAACCTGTTTTCAGTTTCCTGACGTCATAGTTTTCTAAAGTCTACAT
>NC_059384.1:487500-620000 GCF_019703515.2 Myxocyprinus asiaticus
CTGTGAGCTGAAAGCGCGGATCTCTTTCCAAGGAGAGACGAGGGACTGCTGCATTATCTGCCTTACAGAAACTTGGATGTTTGCTGAGATTCCAGACTCAGCCATTGAACCCGCGGGGTTCTCCGTGCACCGAGCGGACAGAGCGAAAGACCTCTCAGGTAAAAGCAGAGGTGGTGGTGTATGTTTTATGATCAACAAATCCTGGTGTGATCAGAGGAACGTACATTCTATCAAGTCTTTCTTCTCTCCTGATCTGGAATTTCTCATGCTTCTGTGTCGACCATTCTGGCTACCGAGGGAATTCACAGCGGTCATTATCACTGCTGTGTACATCCCTCCACAAGCCGACACAGACCGGGCACTCAAGGAACTGTATGGGATTATAAGCAAGCAGGAAACCGTGCACCCTGAGGCCGTGTTCATTGTGACCGGGGACTTTAATAAAGCCAGTTTCAAATCAGTTGCACCAAAATACCACCAACACATAAGTTTCAACACGAGGGGACCGGGTTTTGGACCATTGCTGCTCTCCCTTCTGGGATGGCTACAAATCCCTCCCCCGCCCACCATTTGGCAAATCGGACCACTCTTCCATTCTGCTTCTGCCCGCTTACAGGCAGAAACTGAAACAGGAAGCACCCACCCTCAGAACGATCCAGTGCTGGTCGGACCAATCAGACTCTACGCTACAAGACTGTTTTGATCACACGGACTGGGAGATGTTCCGGTCCGCCTCTGATGATGACATCGAGCTTTACGCTGATAGCGTAATGTGTTTCATCAAAAAGTGCGTAGAGGACGTCGTTCTGACCAGAACAATACGGATCTATCCGAATCAGAAGCCATGGATAAATAGCGATGTTCGTGCGGCACTTAATGTGCGGACCTCCGCTTTTAATTCCGGGAACGCGGAGGAGCATAAACAAGCCAGTTATGCCCTCCGAAAAACAGCAATCAGAACAGCAAAATGCCAGTACAGGAACAAGATTGAAGGACAGTTTAACACCACCAACTCTAGAAGCATGTGGCAGGGAATTAACATCATCACGGACTTTAAAGGGAATTAAAAACTCCGCCATGAACACCACTGCATCTCTCCCGGATGAGCTAAATACTTTTTATGTTCCTTTCGAGGGAAATAACACCGCCCTCGCGGAGAGAGCTCTCGCAGCCGA
Organism: Myxocyprinus asiaticus; assembly: GCF_019703515.2. Classification (NCBI taxonomy): domain Eukaryota; kingdom Metazoa; phylum Chordata; class Actinopteri; order Cypriniformes; family Catostomidae; genus Myxocyprinus; species Myxocyprinus asiaticus. The sequence goes on from NC_059384.1 coordinate 488,676, forward strand.
AGCTACAGAGGTCAGTTCACTCTCCGTCTCTGTAGCGGATGTAACCCGATCCTTCCGACAGGTGAATATCCGTAAAGCCGCAGGTCCAGACGGCATTCCGGGCCGCGTCATCAGAGTGTGCGCGAAACAACTGGCTGGTGTTTACGGACATTTTCAACCTTTCCCTCTCTTTGTCTGTAGTCTCCACATGCTTCAAAACATCCACCATTGTGCCTGTACCAAAGCAATCAAAAATCACTTGCTTAAATGACTGGCATCCTGTTGCTCTGACCGCCATCATCAGCAAATGCTTTGAGAGACTAATCAGAGATTACATCTGCTCTGTGCTGCCTCTCTCACTAGACCCATTGCAGTTTGCTTACCGCAACAACCACTCCACTGATAATGCCATTGCATCTACAATACACACTGCTCTCTCCCACCTGGAAAAAAAAAACACTTATGTGAGAATGCTGTTTGTAAACTACAGCTCAGCATTCAACACCATAGTGCCCTCCAAGCTTGATGAGAAACTCCGGGCTCTGGGCTTAAACAGCTTGCTGTGCAGCTGGATCCTGGACTTCCTGTCAAGCAGACGCCAGGTGGTTAGAATAGGCAGCAACATCTCCTCATCACTGACCCTCAACACTGGAGCCCCACAGGGCTGTGTTCTCAGCCCACTCTTGTATTCCTTGTACACACATGACTGTGTGGCAACACATAGCTCCAATGCCATCATTAAGTTTGCTGATGACACAACGGTGGTAGGTCTGATCACTGACAATGATGAAAGTCAGGAGCACAACCTCTCCCTCAACGTCAGTAAGACAAAGGAGCTTGTGGTGGACTTCAGAAGAAAAGACAGAGAACACAGTCCCATCACCATCAATGGAGCACCAGTGGAGAGAGTCAGCAGCTTCAAGTTCTTGGGTGTCCACATCACTGAGGAACTCACATGGTCCATCCACACTGAAGTCGTTGTGAAGAAGGCTCATCAGCACCTCTTCTTCCTGAGACGGCTGAGGAAGTTTGGAATGAACCGCCACATCTTCACACGGTTCTACACCTGCACTGTAGAGAGCATCCTGACTGGCTGCATCTCCACCTGGTATGGCGATAGCACAGCCCACAACCGCAAAGCACTGCAAAGGGTGGTGCGAACTGCCAGACACATCATCGGAGGTGAGCTTCCCTCCCTCCAGGACATATATACCAGGCGGTGTGTGAAAAAAGCTCGGAGGATCATCAGAGACTCCATCCACCCGAGCCATGTGCTGTTCTCACTGCTACCATCAGACAGGCGGTATCGCAGCATCAGGACCCGCACCAGCCGTCTTCATGATAGCTTCTTCCCCCAAGCAATCAGACTTCTGAACTCTTGATCTCCCATGATCAAAATACATCAGCACTGCACTTTATTACTCTTACTCTTATATCTCACACTGGACTGTCATAAATTATATTATTATTATATTATATTCTCTCTTAACAACTTACTATCAACCGACAACCTGAATGTCAATACAGTACAATACAACCTACTGTACATTCTATATATACTATATATACTTTTTTATTGAATAATGTGTATCTATATTGTGTGTATTGTATACTGTACACTGTATGTTATTATTTGTATGTTGTGTTGTAATTATGTGTATATTAGACTTTAAATTGTGTTGTGTTAATCTGAAATTTATTGTAAATTGGTATATGTCTCATCACTGTCACGACTGCTATGTTGCTCGGAACTGCACCCAAGAATTTCACACTCCATTGCACTTGTGTATATGGTTGTGTGACAATAAAAGTGATTTGATTTGATTTGATTTGATTTAACTCATAAAGTCTGAATGGATTTAGATTCGATATTCCAGCACAGCTAAAGATGACGAGATAGTATATCATCATGATGGCGCCGCGGATGGCTGCCTCGGTGTGGAGCTCCTCAGTTCTTTTGTTGTTTTGTTTGTTTGTCCCGTGTTTAGTAATCTTTTTCCAGTCAGTTTTACCAGAGACGAACTGTTGAACATTCGACAGCATGTACCAGACAATCTTTTCCCAGTTTTTGAATATTCAGACATTTTGCTAGACATTATAGTTGGAGGCGCGGCTTTGTTGTTCAGGAGATGCAGGCGAGGGAGACGAGCCGGTGCGCTGGTCAAACTCCGTAGGCGCGGCTTTCGAACAGCGCTGCCGAGCATTCAATTAGCGAATCTCCGCTCTCTCCCTAACAAAACTGATGAACTACGTTTCCTCACCCGCACAAACAAGGACTTTTCAACCTCTGCTGCCTTGTGCTTCACAGAAACCTGGCTGAGTGAAGCCATTCCGGACAGCGCGTTACATCTGCCGGGCTTTCAGCTCTCAGAGCGGATCGCATCACAGAGTTAACAGGGAAAACGAGAGGCGGTGGAACATGCTTTTATGTCAATGAAAGTTGGTGTACAGATGTAACAACATTAAAGAGGATGTGCTGTCCTAATTTAGAAGCGCTCTTTATTAACTGTAAGCCTTTCTACTCGCTGCGGGAGTTTTCCTCCTTTATTCTGGTGAGCGTGTATATCGCACCAAATGCGTGTTTGAACACAGCTGACTGATCAAATCACAGACACAGAACAACAATACCCGGACTCAGTTATTATTATTCTTGGGGATTTTAACAAAGCAAATCTCACACGTGAACTGCCCAAATACAAACAGCACATCACATGCCCCACCAGAGACAGGAACATACTGGATCACTGCTACACAACAATAAAGGATGCATATCGCTCTGTTCCTAGAGCAGCTTTGGGTCTATCTGATCACTGTCTGGTTCATCTTCTTCCAACCTACAGGCAGAAATTAAAATCAACCAAGCCAGTTGTAAGGACTGTAAAGAGATGGACCAACGAAGCAGAGCGGGAACTACAAGCCTGCTTTGACTGCACTGATTGGAGTGTTTTTGAGGATGCAGCCACAGACCTGGACGAGCTCACAGATACTGTGACATCATATATCAGCTTCTGTGAGGATATGTGCATTCCTACTAGGACTTATTTAAAGTTCAACAACGACAAACCGTGGTTTACAGCAGAGCTCAGGCAGCTTCGTCAGGCCAAAGAGGATGTTTACAGAGTTGGGGATAAAGTTTTGTACAATCAGGCCAAGAACACACTGAACAGGGAAATCAGAGTGGCTTAAAGAAGATACTCTGATAAGCTGAAAAACAAGTTTTCAGCTAACGACCCTGGATCAGTGTGGAGTGGCATGAAACAACTCACAAATTACAGGACTCCTACCCCCAACCCTGTGGTGGACCAACAACTGGCTGACGACCTGAATGTGTTCTACTGCAGATTTGAAAGGCCCAATCTCACACCCCACACCCACTCTGACCTTCACTTCACACAAACACCAACACCTCCTGCAACCCCCCTCCTCCCCCCTCCTGCTACTCAACGTGCACTTAAGATCTGTGAACATGATGTGAGCCACGTCTTTCGACAACAAAGGATAAGGAAAGCACAGGACCCAGATGGCGTTTCACCGGCATGTCTTAGATCCTGTGCTAACCAGCTGGCCCCCATCTTCACACAGATCTCAAACATTCCACTATCATCTCCACCCCAAAGAAACCAAAAATCACAGGACTTAATGACTACAGACCTGTCGCCCTGACGTCTGTGGTCATGAAATCATTTGAGAGACTGGTGTTGGCCCACCTGAAGAACATCACTGGACTCTTTCCAGATCCCCTTCAATTTGCTTATCAAGCAAACAGGTCTGTGGATGATGCAGTCAACATAGGATTGCATCATATCCTGCAACGTCTGGAAAGACCAGGGACATATGCAAGGATCCTTTTTGTGGACTTCAGTTCAGTTTCAACACCATCATCCCAGCTATACTCCAGAATAAATTACACCAACTCTCTGTTCCCATGTCTATCTATCAGTGGATTACCAGCTTTCTGACGGACAGGTAGCAGCTTGTGAGACAGGGGAAACTCACTTCTAGCACCTGTACAATCAGCACTGGTGCCCCCCAGGGATGTGTGCTCTTCCCACTACTCTTCTCCCTGTACACCAATGACTGCATCGCCAAGGACCTCTCTGTCAAGCTCCTGAAGTTTGCAGACGACACCACTGTCATCGCCCTTATCCGAGATGACGATGAGTTTGCAGAAGGGAGGTTGAACAGCTGGCTGTCTGGTGCAGTCAAAACAACCTTGAGCTGAACATGCTCAAAACGGTGGAGATCATTGTGGACTTTAGGAGAAACACCCCAACATTGACCCCCCTCACCATTCTAAACAGCACTGTGGCAGCAGTGGAGTCACTCAGGTTCCTGGGCACTACCATCTCACAGGACCTGAAGTGGGAGACCCACATTGACTCCATTGTCAAAAAGGCCCAGCAGAGGTTGTACTTCCTTTGCCAGCTGAGGAAATTCAACCTGCCACAGGTGCTGCTGATACAGTTCTACTCAGCAGTCATTGAGTCTGTCCTCTGCACTTCAATAACTGTCTGGTTTGGTTCAGCTATGAAATCAGACATCAGAAGACTACAAAGGACAGTTTGGACTGCTGAGAGGATTATTGTTTGCCCCCTGCCACCCCTTCAAGAACTATACACTTCCAGAGTGAGGAAAAAGGCTGGAAAAATCACTCTGGACCCCACTCACCCTGCCCACTACCTTTTTGAACTGTTGCCTTCTGGCCGACGCTTCAGAGCTCTGAGCACCAGAACCGTCAAGCACAGGTACAGTTTTTTCCCTCAGGCTATCCATCTCATGAACAGTTAAATTGCCCCATTGAGCAATAACTATGTGCAATACACAGTTTATTCTTTTTTATATTTATCCAACACATCCAACCTCTTCTGCCATTTCATTCCTCTGAAAAAAAAAAAAAAAAAAATTTGCATTGTACATAACAGACTGTATTAGATTTGCACTACCCATGTGTATGTGTGTATGTATGTATGTGTGTGTCTGTACGTATGTGTATAATTATTTTTATTTTTTATTTTGTATTACTATCTATGTCTTGCTGCTGTTTTTGTATTGTTTTTGTATGGTTGAACACTGGAAGCTCCTGTCACCAAGACAAAATCCTTGTATGTGTAAGTATACTTGGCAATAAAACTGATTCTGATTCTGATATTTCATCTCGAGAGACACAGACCAATAATGTGTCAGCTTTTATCTTCCTCAAAAACAAGCTTATTTCAAATGGTGAATAAACTGAATCACTGGAGCTGTCAGCACGTTTTACAGCAGTTTAATTCAGCATCTCTTGATATTATTTTTAACAGTGAATGTCTGAGAGTACAGATAGCTCACATCACTGATCTGGAATCAGTTCCTCTGTGTGTTGAATTTGGAGTTTGTTGTGTAAGCTTTCAGAATAGGCTCTATTGAATTCTGCTTGGAATTAGTAGTGTTTGCTTATTTAATTTCTACCAAGGGCACCAGAACAGGTTTTAGCCAACGCCTCAACTGAACTTCGGGTGACATAAAAATATGAATACTTCTGGCACATGCATTAAAAGCAGTATAGCGTGGGAATTGACTGAATAGGAATGACTACTCACTACTTTGAGTCATTGCTTTACTGTTCTTGATAGACAATGAAGATCAAACTGATGTCTTGCTTGAGCAATCTACAGGCCAGGCTACAGCTACCTTAAACTAATAATGGGCACTTTCAAAACACGTTTCATAAAGCTTCGAAACCTAACAAATCATTTGCTTCAAATGAATGCTTTGGACTACATTTCAAACTAGCTAAGTCACGTCCTTTTATCAGGTGGCACCTGCGTGTGGAGTTTAAAGTGCTTTAAAACAGCAAATCATTTTGAGAAGCAAATGGTTTAGTTGACTTGAAAGCTATGAAAAGCTTCTGTGAGGAGGAGGAGGGCGTGGCCGGGCCAAGAATATGCATGCCCGGCACTGAGTTGCGCAGTCAGTGTGAAAGGGATAAAGGAGCAGCCGGGGACACCAGAGGGGGTTGGGAGAGAGAGATGCACAAAGCCGCTCTGTGTGTGTGTGTCGTTATGTTTCAGTTTTATGTTGGTGTCTCATTAAAGTCTTGTTGATTGTTAATTTGGTTCCCGCATCCTCCTTTTCTGAACTGTTACACTGGTGTCCAAACCCAGGAAAGGAGGAAGAGCACGCTGACTGGGAGAACTCAGGAGGCGGAGGAACCGCTGCCGTCCGCCAGGGGACAGAGGACCCGCTGCCATCCACCAGGGGATGGAGGAACCGCTGCCGTCCGCCAGGGGACAGAGGACCCGCTGCCATCCACCAGGGGATGGAGGAACCGCTGCCGTCCACCAGGAGGCGGAGGAACCACTGCCCTTCAGGGGACAGAGGACCCGCTGCCATCCACCAGGGGACGGAGGAACCGCTGCCATCCACCAGGGGATGGAGGAGCCATTGCCATACGCCAGGAGGCGAAGGAACTGCTGCCATCTGCCAGGGGACGGAGGAGCCATTGCCATCCGCCAGGAGGCGAAGGAGCCGTTGCCATCCACCAGGAGGCGGACGAACTGCTGCCATCCACCAGGAGGCGGACAAACCGCTGCCATCCGCCAGGGGACGGAAGAGCCGTTGCCATCCGCCAGGGGACAAAGGAGCCACTGCCATCTCTCTCACAATACGCCGCTTTCTGGTGTCCATGTAAACGGAGTCAAGTCTTCCATTGTTAATTAGCAGAATGTAATTGTTCCATTGAAGGTTGACAAAAACAAAATGGTATTAATGAATTGACCGGGGCAGTATTCAAAAAGGTTTACAATTATATTTCAACACCATAACAAAGACAAACTCCCACACGAATGTTTCTTTGTAAAACATCAAGGGCTACTTGTCCAAACAGATTATGCAGCATTTCATTCAACTCTTGACAGTTAGAATTTCCAACTTCCTATTTGGAAAAAAGCAACAGGTCGCTACATTAACTTATTCACACTGCAAACAATCAAACAACAATAAAAACATTTTCTTACTGAATATTTTCTATTAAAAGTATGGAAACATCCTTAAAACAAAAACATTACTTGAGAAGCAGAATGATACAAGATATGAAGTCTTGTTTTCAGATAAATCTAACCAAATTTGGTAGGGTTTATGCTTAAACTATTTCCCAATGGGCTAAGAAAAATAAACTTGCTTTCCCATTAAATTTCGTTTTTTGAAACTCTTAAAACAAAAATACCCAGTTAGAAAATGTGCATTTTTTCAGTGCACTTTCATCATACACTTGCGAAACACCTGCAAAGCAAATGTTGGTGTTACCATTTTATTTGCTTATATGCTATCTTCTGAACATTGGGCAATGGCACGCCTTTATGGTTGGAGATTGTACAAAGAGATATCAAATACTGACATCCGACTAAAGGCCCTAATATACTTCCAGAGAAGTCCTTATCCGTTCTTCGTTCAGCGGTAAAAAGAAGTTCTAAACAGCCGAGCAACGGTTTATGTTCCCGAACATTCAGACACCCGCCACACCACTGTGGGAGACGTTTAGAGGAGCATTTAAATGTGAGGACACTCAGTAAAACTAAACTAATGTCACATTAAAATGTGTTATAAATGACTTTATGCCTCATTCTATATAGTGAGTAGAATTCACATGAGGTCAGTAAAAGAAGCGGTTTTAACCACTCGATGATGATTTAAAGTAATTTAAAGCAGTAGATAATGTTTAATTTGTCTTGTTTACATTCTGAATTAATGGAGCTATTGAGCTAACACGCTATATGTGGCAATAATATGAGCTGGTTACACTGTTATTGTGATTTATGGTGACACTGATCCTACTGCAAAGATGGGTTTTTAAAAGAGTAATAATGGGCAAAATACAGACAAAAGAATGATGATAAGAGAGGCATATCTTACTTTGGGCAGATGTGTGAATGGCTTTTGCTGCAGATGGCACATGAGTGAATGGGCACTTGAGAGGATTTGAGTAGATTTGATTCCTTTTGTAGACTAATAAAAATAAAAAAATTGGTCTTGCGCACCAGTGTTCACGTGGAATACTGACTGAAAAATGTAAATAATGTAGTAGGTGGACGTTCAGGTGACGAGGACCAGTGTCAGCAAGGTGTTTAGTAGCTGGTTAGAAGTTTTCCTATAAGTTCACCCAGGTGAGCAAAAACACCTTTTTGGCCAGATTTTGTTCTAAATGACGTCACACCCATTTGTTCTTCGATTTCGTATGAAGTATATCTGGGCCTTTAGAGTAGAACACATCTTAAGTTCTTTTCTTGGGCTAAAACAGATCAAAGACGATTGATAAATCTTTAATTTATCGACCCCAAAAAGTATACCTTAACATCTCGTATTTGAAATAGACTGTAATGGACATTTTATTTGAGACAATACTGAACTATGTCAACCATTGTGCTAATGCATGGATCTGGAAAACATTACATTTCCAAACAAGACGGATCCTAGAAAAAGCTTTAAATGAGAAAAAATTGACAGCATACAAGTGTAAGTTAACATTTCGGGGGCAAAATGCAAACATAAACATTTCAAGCAGTCAACCTTTCAAATCAAATATTGCTATGTATTCATTTTTATGAAGAATCAGTTATTTGGTGATTAAAAAAGTGCAAGTAGACGACAGTAAAAAACATGCTGCTCAGACAGCCGAACATCACCGATAAACTCAAGAAACAGCCACAAATATTCTACTACTGGAAGTATAAATCTAGTGAAGCATAGCTGTGTTATCATGCTTAGAATCAGAGCCTGTTCCTTTCCTCTTGGTTTTTGCTCAGTAACTCCTTAAGGAACCAATATTTAAGACTGATGTTTCCAAAGAGCCACTGGGTCTAACATACTAACAGTGTATAAGATGACTTTTGCTCTCAATGCAACTTCTGATTGCGTTCTAAAGACCAACTTTGCAAGTAAAACCATTGAAACCATTCTTAGTTTCATAACAGGATTATCAGCCTAGTCAAGTGTATTGAAGAAATCCACCATGTAGGTCCACAGAATTCTAGTTAAACTTCTACACTATCCATTTCCACATCCTCTAAAGTCGTGTCTGATTGGGAAACCATAATAAGTTTTTGTTTCTTTGAATATTGCCTGACCATGCCACACTCAGGACTATCAGAGGTGTTCTCGTCTCGGTCAGTTTGATCGTGGAGCTCTTTGTCTTTTTCTAGAATCTCAACCGAACTCTCGTGACTAAACATTGCATTGTCTGTGGACTCAAAGGACTCGCCGCCCAGACCCTCGAGTTTGGTGTAGCCTCCGCTGCTGAGCCCCTCCAGTCGTGGGCAGCTGGGGCGTCTCGATCGCACCAACTGCCGCTCCGCAGGCGTGGATGAACAGATTCCCAGATCAATGGACCTGGAGTAGTCCGAGAGAGCGCTCAAGGACTGGTGCGATCCTGTTGCCTTGCGGCACGGCGAAGACAGCGGTAGAAGCTGCACCTGGGAACCCTGCAAAGAAACGCGAGGAGCACCCTGCAAACTGCCGCTACTCTTGTAAACTTCCAATGAGTCTTGTGGAAGATCTGGATGAGTCTGAGCAGTCTCCACATTGGCTTTTGTGATGGTTCTAGATGCCACCAGATCCTCCAGACGCCTACAAATCGCCTCCGTGTCCAGACACTCACGTTTAGCCTCTCCGGTTTTATCTGACCCCCTTCTTTCGGATGTTCCTCGATTGTTGAGTTTCATCATTGGAAGGGTGAAAGCATTGAAAGACGTGGACACAATGGTTCTGGTCTCCCATTGCTTTAACTCAGCCATGCTGATACTGTTTTGATCTTGGTTAATACTGTACACCGTGTCTGTAAAGGTTTGTCTTTCCATAGACGGGAACCATGGTGTGGTTGTAGATGGTCTTCGTGATGGAATCAGGCTACTTGTGTCATGTCTACCTGAGCCCGAAGATGGCCAAGAACCCTTGGTCAAAGTACCAGCGCTGAATGAAGGGCTAGATTTGGTCTCTTTTGGTTGCGTATAGTTCACAAACCCGTTCAGCAGGGAAGGCTCTTTGCTCCGCAAACTATGAACATCAATGACTGTTGAGTAGATGTCTCTAAGGTTAATGATTTTGGTCTTTTTGTCTCTGTTTTCGTGAAGTACTGCATTAGCACATATAAACAGGAAGATGCCTATGCCCATAATCAAAGGTCCAAAGACTTTCAGCTTGTCTGAATACAAGTATCTGTCAATAAATGCAGCAAATGCTCCTAACTGAGGTGGATCCAATCCATCAGTCCTACTGGAACCATTATAGCTCCTCAAGTCTTTATCCAACTGATGCCAAGACTTATTATTGACCGTCAAATTGACTAGTTCAGCTTCTCTGATCTCATAGGACCTCTGAGCGTTTGGTGTGTTCAGCAGTCCAGGGTACAGTTGACCCTCTTTGGGCCAGTAGCCTAACACAGCCATGGAGATGCCAACCAGCAGTACCAGAATGCCAATGGCAGCGACCAGTCCAGGAATGGAACATAACTTCAGCTTTCCCTTCACCACAACCACTTCGTTCTTCCTCTTTTTCTTTGCTTTCCTCTTGCGCTTGTTTTCGGCATGGTTTTTAGCATGGAGGGAGTCTTGTCTCCTCGCAGATATCCGCAGCAGACCACCTGTGGCGATCATGATGGCACTCAATTAATCATCCTGTGAAACAGAGAGAGACTGTTAGTGTGGGTAGATGAGAGGCTTTTGAGATCTATACATACACACACATCATATATATATAATTCAGTTGGCAGGACATGTTCTTTGGAAGTCTAAAGATGCTATTTTTTCTGTTGCTTGTCAGATTGTATGATACTGTATGAGTAAGATTTTGGGTAAAAGCCGAGACAGACTGTATGACATCAGCTGTCATTTACTCTATGTCCGACAGATATACATACACTCTCAGATTTCAGCTTAAATTTTGATAGCGTTGACTGGGAGTTTTATGTCATCAATATGGATCAATATATCATCAATATCTTCATTGACACACAAAAATGAAATGGTACTGCACAAACCCATGCAATTCTTGCACTGTATTTCCAAGAAGAGAAAAAAGAAAAAAATTATAATTAAAACACAAACTTGGAGTGTCTGGAGACTGTTGTGACAGGAAGTTAAACATAACACTGAAAAATTTGTTTGGTTGTTTTTTTCCAATTAAAAACATGCAAGATATTAGGCTAAGGCTTGTTTTCAGATAAATCTAGCAAGATTTAGTGAGGTTTGTGCTTTAAAAAAAAAAAACTTTTTGAAAATGGGTTAAGAACAATGACCTTGTTTTCTGTTTGAATAAAGTTTATTTTTCTTACCCTACTGGCAATAGTTTTTTCTTAGCGTAAGGATCATTAACAAATAAGGTTTTTCAAGGTGATAAATGAGAAATCTTTTAATTTAGTAGAAAATGTAATCTTTGTGTCCATGTTGGTTTTACAAATTAAAAAAAATATATATTTATATTGACTTAATGACAAGTAAAATATACTGAAATACTTTCCTTGCACCTTGAATACATGAGTGTAAGCAACATTTTTCAAACATATTTTTCAAGGTTAAAAATATAAACATATATTTTTGTCTCATGAATATCAAGACATTTTATTACGGTTACATCATTTGACCGGAACAAAATGCGCTTTTTTTGTTGTTGTCAAAATGTCTGATATTTATTTTTAAACTTCACACACAATCATGAGAGTCTAATGCATCCTCTCTAGACTACATGACTTTGTTTTGGTCCAAGATGGTTGTTCATTTTGAAGAAACTGATGTAATGTTAAAGTGTATTTCAATTGATAATGATAAAAAACTAAAAATAAAAACGATACTATACTATAAGCAATACGAACTATGCAACTGTTTACTACATACAATATGTTTCTATAATTAATTTGAGCTGCTTCACTTTCAAGTAATATTTTCCCATATACCCCTGGCATGTTTATTTTATAACAATGTTGTTAAAATTGTCAGATGTACTCTTGTTTGTACAATTTGAATTGTTCTTAAAGGGGTCATGTCATGAGGAGTCAAATTTTCCTTGATATTTTGACATATGAAAGGTCTTTCTACTATAAAAACATACTGTAAATTTCAGAACTCAAAATGTAATCCCCAGTGGAATAAAAGCATTTATTGACACCAAGCTGCAAAAACGTCTCGTTCTCTACTTCTGCGACTTCCCTAAATTACTGGTGCTTCAAACAAACAAAGCCTACTGTGGCCTTACTATTCCTGAACACCAAAGAGGACCCGTCTGGACTATTTTGGATTATTTTTTTATATATATATTCATGCACTAGACAGACATCTTTGACCACTTGATACATATCTCGGGCCGCTTTAAAAAGATGCGGTGTCAAGTTACAACTCTGAAGAGGAGAAGCTATTCTCTTTCATTCAGCTGCTGCCTCTTGCTGTTTTGAGCCCAATCGTGTCATGGACGTGTTCTTTCGCCCATCTGCGCTATTTTTAATTGTTGGTGTATGAAAATATGCGCTAGATCTATTTGACGTCTTTGACCGTTTTGATACGTTTCCAGCGATGTGATGCTGTATGTATGTACATCATGTGGATGCGAATTCATCGTATTTCAGTGTGGATTTAAATTTGTTTTGGCTCATATCAGTATGGATTGCTTGTGAAACAGTCATAATACAATTCAAGCTTTGCAAGGGAATGTTATTGAAGGACGGGGCAGTTAAAAACACTATTGGACTCGATGCAAAACAGTAAGTAAACAGTTCCATTCATGAATATTTCAAATGTCATGATTGTTTGATAGTTTATGGTGCTGCTGTGCTTGAGATGAACAGTTTAGTATATTCAGACACAATGTGTTGGATGTGCGTTTAAATCCTAAAATGTAGTTTTATAATGTTGTGGAGCTGGTTCATTCTCTTCAGATTGAGTTTCAAATATGGCTGATTTTGAGGGGCTGCATGATGTTAGTTTACACTGAAGTTTTAAGGAGGCACTTAGACCAAAACTGAGCGTTTCAGACAGAGGGCCAGAGACAGGGCGGAAAATTATCATATATGACTAAATATGACTGTTTTAATGCAAAAAAAAAACAACTTTACTAACATTATCAGTGGACCTCAGGGAAGATAATAAAACTACATTAAAGAAATAGCATTTCATGACCTCTATAATATATATATATATATAAAAAAAGACTTTGAAACAATTTTTGTTTTAAAATATTATTAATATTTTAAAAATTTCACCCACCATGTTTATTTAAAAAAAAAAGTATTCATAAAATATGATTCCAAACTACGCATACTAACATGTTTTATTTATTTATTTATTTATTTATTTTTTATGAATTTCAGATTAAATAAGACTTTCAAGTCATTTATTTACTGTCTTCGGACAGTTACACCACATGACACATTTGGTTTAACTCAGAATCATAGCAGATGTATATTCCAGTAATAATTTTTTGTGAATTCTATTTTTTTTAATGTATTAATACATCCAGACAAAAAAAATTATAACATAATTGAACCATAAACGTCACTAAATTTAAGCATGATTATCATTTGATCAGATTTCTCAGAAAACAAGACTTAATGTCTTAGGTTGTTTTGTCATTCTCAAGTTGTTGGCTGTTTACTGGCTCAAGTCTCTATGTTGGACATTTTGCTCTCTAGATATGATTGGAGTCCCTACTTCAGTGTAAGTCTATGGGGTTTTTTCACCAGTTTTATCATCCACCAGACCTCTCTGTGGAATTATGATGCTCTGTATGTACAGTAGAACACAACATCACTGGGACCCATCATTCAAGCACATGGTTTCTCTTACCACTGCTACGCTGATGACACGCAACTCTACTTGTCTTTCCAGCCCAACGACACCACAGTGTCTGCTCGAATTTCTACCTGCCTGGCGGACATCTCGGCCTGGATGAAGGAACACCACCTGCAACTCAACCCAGCCAAGATTGAACTCCTCGTCTTTCCAGCCAACCTGCTGTTGAACTCACCATCACCATGCAGCTGTGTGCAACTACAGTAACGCCTTCCAAAACGCTGTCAGAAATCTAGGGGTAACCATCGATAACTAAATTTCACAGACCACATCTCAAAGACCGCAAGATCATGTAGATTTACACTCTACAATATCAGGAAGATAAGACCCTTCCTCTCTGAACATGCCACACAACTGCTTGTCCAGTCACTTGTCATAACTAGACTGGACTACTGTAACGCTCTCATTGCAGGCCTCCCTGCATGTGCAATTAGACCCCTGCAAATGATCCAGAATGCAGCAGCACATCTGGTCTTTAATGAACCAAAGAGAGCACGTTACACCACTCCTCTTCACTGGCTGCCGGTTGATGCACGTATCAAATTCAAGGCTCTGATGCTGGCATTCAGAACAGTCACTGGGTCTGCTCCAGCATACCTAAAATCATTTCTGCAGAGCTACACGCCCACTAGAAGCCTGCAGTCGGCTAAGGAATGTCGCCTTGTTGTACCAACACAGAGAGGCACCAAAACACTTTCCCGGACTTTCAGCTTCATCATACCACGTTGGTGGAATGACCTTCCCAACTCCATCCGTGAAGCCGACTCACTCTCTGTCTTCAAAAAATGACTAAAAACACAACTTTTCCATGAGCACTTAACCAGTCATTTAAAAAAAAAAAATAATAAAAAAAATAAAAACAAATTCCTTATTACACTTTAATCTGTTTTAAATGCTATTCTGATGCTAGTGAAACTTTGTAATATGGCACTTTTCGTACCACCGTCTCCTTAAGATGATTCACTTATGATTTCCTATTTGTAAGCCGCTTTGGATAAAAGTGTCTGCCAAATTAATAAATGTAAATGTATAATAAAAATGGCAGAGACTATATTTCACATTGGCCTTTGTGGCATCATCCATGTTTCTGTCTTATAATTTATGGCGCCAATTAAATCTTTATGGTGTCTTCCAAAAGGGACTTCCAGAGGAGAAATACATATTTGAGTTTCCAATAGCCAAGTTTATTAGTTCTGAATCATCAGGGGAGAAAAGCAATGAATGGAAAAAGATAATTTGTTTTAGTCATTTCTCTTTGTGTGTGATGTCCTGCATTGTGCTGCTGTGCCCATCAAACTCTTGATTATTTACACAGGACTGAGACTCTCAAACACACCAGTTGGACAATGATTTGACATGAATCAAAAGGAGGTGTTCAGCAGAGCTGACTGATGATGATTAGCAATAATGACCCTCCATGGCTTCATAAAACTGCTGACCGCATGTAAACACAAGGCATGTAGCGTGTAATCGCTTGCTCTTGCAAATATGTGGTCATGAATCTATCACACACAGCTATGATTCTAGAAAACTTGTGATTAAACTGAAAGTTGCATTGTTTAACACTATATACAGTATAGTGTTGTTACGGTATCGATACCAGTGAAATTTCACGGTTCTCGATACCACAGCAAAAATATGCTAATATGATAAAGTGCTTGTGGCACCACGTCAGGGTTCGTGGGTGGAAATGAGAAGATGGGGAACAGGGACACGCTTCAGGTGAGACTTTTATTTTCTTTGCCTTTGTGTGCAGCGTTTGTACTCTTTTCAATGTTACACTCAGTTCAATAATCAACACTCTCAAAATAAACATAAACTTCTTCACAATACTCCATAGATTCAACACTCAACAGATGCCAATGCTGCACACTCTCTCTGGTGTGTTTTGGCTGCTTTTTAGGTCTCTCCCTGCTATCACTGAATAACAGAAACAGCTGTTAGAAATCATGTCAACCAGCTTGATGAGCCACACCACTCCCTCTACACGGCCACGCCCCCATCACCACAGTGCTATTGTACACATCAGTTTAGTTATTTTTAATTATTTAATGATTATTTTAATAATTATAGTTTTATAATTATTATTTTCCAGAACTTTCCAGAACATTTCATCAAAATGGTGTCTAATCGATACATTCTTAAAACTTTTAACAAGTGAAAATGTAACTTTTCAACATGTCATTGCATTTTTTTCCAGATCAAACATTTATTCAACAGCTGTTTTGCTTGTGATATTTTGATTAATTATTATTATTATAGTGAATTTTACATTGTACTATACAGTTTTAATATATTTGCATTCAATTCTTTATTTAATTTCTTCAATTTCAGGCATCTAGATTGTATGTTGAATCGTGCTTTTATTATGACGTGTGGTTTTTGCCGGCTGCTTCACTTTTCCGGATAAACTGTTCGTGATAGGGACCAGTGTGATCATTGAAGACATATAAGTCACGGCTGAAATCTCATCTCTTTACACTGTCCTTTGAGTCTGACAAATTAAATGCAGGACACAGTTTTGGACTGTTTGTGTTTTAGATTACTGGTGTTTGTGTATGTGGTAAATTTGAAATGTTATGTTTTAAATGTTATTACTGTGAAGCACTTTGGTCAACTCTGTTGTTTTAAAAGTGATATAAATAAAGCTGAGCTGAGATTAAAGTGCAAATGCTGTGATTTAAATTATATAAATGTATAATTTACATGTGCTGCGTGGTTCACAGTAGAGTAGTGCTCTGCTCTGTCATCTCATACAACGTGAATGATTCTCAATGTCTGTGGAGTTTCTAGTGCGGTCAGATTTATTTAAAGTACGCAGCTCATCCACCGTAAGATTGCAGCTTTTAGCGGTTTAATAAACACTAGGACATGTCACGATTTTAATTTGATTAATTGTCCATTTTTTATTTTAGTATCGACTTGGTACCGAATTACCGGTACTTTTAAGAACACTAATACAGTATAGTAAATATGTATATCAAAGTTTTAAGTTTTCACAGTAAAAACTTGGTTAAAAGTGGTACTAACCCTCTTTCAAAATTACAAGTCTGAAACATTTCTTAACCCCTGGTTAAGTGGCCACAAACCAGGGGTAAAAAAACAAAACATTACAACTCAAAGTATGACTTTCTTCTGTGGAACACAAAAAAAATATATTTAGAAGGATATTAGCATGTTGCTAGCATGTTTTAACACTTAGCTAGGCATTGCTAGCATGTTTTAGCACTTAGCTAGGTTTTGCTAGCATGTTTTAACATATTGTTAGCATGTTTCTAGCCTGTTTTAGCATGTTTCTAGGCGATGCTAACATGTTATGTCTTAGCGTAATGCTAGCATGTTACTAGGCATTGCTAGTATGTTTTAACATGTTGCTAGGCAGTGTTAGGTGTCGCCAGCATGTTTTAGCATGTCTTAGTGTGTTGCTAAAATGTTGCTAGGCATTGTTAGGCATTGCTAGCATGTTTTAACATGTTGCTAGGCATTGTTAGCATGTTGCTAGGCATTGTTAGGTGTTGCTAGCATGTTTAGTATGTTGCCAGCATGTTTAGCATGTCTTAGTGTGTTGCTAGCATGTTGCTAGGCATTGCTAGCATGTTGCTAGGTGTTTTTGTCCGTACAATATAAGTCAGTTAGTTCATTTACATGGACACCAGAATTTATGCCATTTATTGCAAGAAAGCTGAGTTCCTGTTTACATGCACAGTGTTTTGCAGATTTCTTTTTACTCCTGTATACAGAACATGCAGTTCAGTCAGTAAGCAGCTTTCTCCACAGCAGTGTAATTTACAACATGGCGCAGACAAAACACTGACAAAGCTACATCTTTATATTCATGTGATATGACATTTTTAAAATTTGAGCGATTAATTGCGAAACGCCATTCTGATAAACACAATGTACACTAATGTGTACTTTAGCAAATTTTTTCCCTTAAAAATCCTATATTTACTGTGCATTATCACATTGAGCATAAATTTATTCATCCAAAAGCTGTAAAATGTTGCTTTCAGAAGCTTTATATGGAGTTAGGATGAAAATAAGGTGCATTTAAAACTTTTCTGAGACCAGTGCAGACAGACACCACACTGGAGGGTAAGTCATTCACTAAATAGGGAGCAAGGGAGCATCCTATAGCTCTCTATGCAGTGAAGTACATTCAATCCCAAAATTTGACCAAAAGTTCAGTTTCAGGCTGCAGATGATGTTTGGATCACTCAGCATGTTTGACAGACATGGGAAAATGAATGAACGAACATTACATTTACATAGCGCTTTTCTGACACTACACTCAAACACTTTACACAGTGAACAGGGGACTCTCCTCAACCACCACCAGTGTGCAGCATCCACCTGGATGATGTGACAGCAGCCATAGTGCGCCAGTACGCTCACCACACCAGATGTTGATGGAGAGGAGAGAGTAGAGTTATAGAACAAATTAATGGATGGGGATAATTAGGAAGCCATGATTGATAAGGGCCAATGGGGGGAATTTGGCCAGGACACTGGGGTTATACCTCTACTCTTTTTGAGAAGTGTCCTGGGATTTTTAATGACCACAGAGAGTCAGGACCTCAGTTTAACATCTCATCTGAAGGATGGTGCCATTTTACAGTATAGTGTCCCCATCACTATACTGGGGCATTAGCACCCACACAGACTGCAGGGTGAACAACCCCTGCTGGACTCCCTAATACCTCTTCCAACAGCAACCTTAGTTTTCCCAGGAGGTCTCCCATCCAGGTACTGACCAGGCTCAACCCTGCTTAGCTTCAGTGGGTCTTGTAAATGGAAAATGCACACAGCAGTCACACTCATGTCTCAGAATGTTAAAGCTCGAAGAAGCACATCCAGTAAAAGCAGCATAAAGAAAATCTGTAGGACTCCAGTGGTTTAATCCACGTCTTCTGAAGTGATACGATCAGTTTTGGGTGAAAAACAGATACAAATTTAAATACTTTTTCACTAAAAATCTTGACTTCCGGCCCAACTGGATCACAGTTCATGCTTCAAGATGGTGATTCTTTAGGTACTCAATCCCGTGACTTTTCATTTTGTAGTGTTTATCAACCTTTTGGTAACCGTATTTAAAAAAAAACAGAAGAAAGAAAGAAAGAAAGAAAGAAAGTCACATGAGTTTGAGATGGCATAAGGGTGAGTAAATGATGAGAGAATTACAATTTTGGGGTGAACTATCCCTTTAAACACAGTGTGGAGCAGCAAAGACACTCTTCACCCCTACCTAACATCTGTTACTTTTTAACAACACAATGCGCAGATGCTGCAGGCTGATCATGGAGGTAAAAAACAAATAGCTTTAAGAAACAATGTTCCCACACTTCTGTGTTGTCTCGGCTTCCATGTTTCCAACCACAAAGATAGACAGAACTTACAAATTCCTGAGAGTGTTTGGCAATGGAGGATTCCACAATTTAATGAAATAAAGCTGAAAATGTGCCGACAGTCCAGACAAACAGATGAGCACACATGCAAGCTGCAAGAGTTCAAAGGTGTGTGTGTGTGGATCTCTCCACATCAAAGCACACAGTGTGAACAGAGACTTCAGAGAGACACAACACATGAATTGACATCTCAAACACAGGCAAGAGAGGTTTATGGATCACAGTGACCTTTACGTTCATATCTGAAGAGCGAAGCGTGAAGCATCTACAAGTTTGCATTGATCATGGTATAAATATTGGGGGGGTTGTACTTGCTTGTTTTGTTTTGATTGGGGGGGGGCGACTACGCCCATGGACGCCAATGATGTAAGTATATTCGCTTGTAAAACTAGCGCCAATAAAGAGATGTAGTAGAAATATGATTTTCTAGCCACTCTATTATCATGCAATGAGTGCAGAGAAGCATAAAGGTAATGGGGCTAAAAAATGACAGCCATTAACATGATTTCACGAGCCCTGCATGCACAAATAAACACATTTCACCAAGTATATGCTGCAGACATTCATTCGCTGGAAGAAAATGAATGCTATGCTTTTCACCCCGGCAAAATTAATCTTGAAGACGGGCTCATCGGAAGCCAGTTCAGCTATTTCTCTTACTAACATTTGGATTATACATAGTGTGGGGGCCTGATGCACTAAAAACAGTTCTAGCTACAGTATGCAGTAGTTTCACTAAATATCTATAGTAATAAACAACTGCTTTCAATCACTTAGACAACAATGAAAGAATGTGCATAAATATGACTTTACAAGAATCACCTGTGTATCCATTTTTCCCAATATTTTATTGGCTAAAATAAGCATTTGAATTTTGGATGTGTGCCAAGCACTGATTATGACTTATGAAAACAGATGCAGTGCAACAAATAAAATAAAACGCAGGTCTATCGAGATGCATTTAAAGGTTGAATTTCCTTTTAAATTGACACAGCATCTGAAAAATGCATTGTTACTGTATGGGATGCTGAAGTAACCCGAGACATGGTGCAACACTCAAAGAAGTCTGTCAAGTGCATGCTTGCATATAAAAAAGATGGACACGTTCGGAGCGAATGGCCCCTGGAGGTGTTTTCTCTTATCAGCATCTCACTGTATAAACATTAGGAACGTACATACAGCTGTATTTAATGAAAAACACTGTGGTATTATGAAGCTTGAGTTTGTGGTAGTACTATTACACCAGTATATGCTACTGTGTATCACTAAGATAACATAGAACCATCAATTCAAGCGTTTCTTTTCACGTTTTACTTTAGACTATATATTGGCTAAATCTTTTGACTTTATCATTTTACTGTAGCTGTCAAAATTACCGAGTTATCTCATGCGATTAATTTAAAAAGTTTAACATGTAAATTTTTCTGAATGGCGATTAACGCATTTACCGTTAATAAAGCATAAACCATTTTTCAATTTAATTATCACAGAAGCAGGTTAAATCTTAACTATCACGAAAATGCAGAATGAGAGGTTTTTGTCTGCAGGTGCTTTTCATGGTGAGTTCAAAGCGGCGCTCAAAGCTGGTGTTGACGCACTGATGCGAATCATGAACGCAGCTTCACGATTGCTGTAATAGTGTATAGTCACAGTCTACTGGCAGATTAATATTGTGGAGGATGAGAGTTTAAGAGATTGAATTCCCATTGCAATGAATATGCAATCTATGTGGGGAAACTAGTTCTTTCAATTAGTCAAACTCCCACTCAGACTTTGGGAAAAGTTTAATGTTAATGAATAGGTGCAACTTTAGTGGATTTCTATCTTTATACTGTTTTTACTGTTCTACTGTAGAAGGCTTTGTTTGGAAAATGTTAATAAAGCATTATATTGGGGGGCCTGGTTATCTCAGTGAGTAAAGACAATGACTATCACACCTGGAGTCACGAGTTCGAATCCAGGGTATGCTGAGTGACTCCAGCCAGGTCTCCTAAGCAACCAAATTGGCCCGGTTGCTAGGGAGGATAGAGTCACATGGGGTAACCTCCTCGTGGTCGCTATAATGTGGTTCGCTCTCGGTGGGGCGCGTGGTGAGTTGTGCATGGATGCCACGGAGAATAGCGTGAAGCCTCCACACATGCTATGTCTCCACGGTAACGCGCTCAACAAGTCATGTGATAAGATGCGCGGATTGACGGTCTCAGACGTGTAGGCAACTGAGATTCGTCCTCCGCCACCCAGATTGAGGCGAGTCACTACGCCACCACGAGAACTTAGAGCACATTGGGAATTGGGCATTCCAAATTGGGGAGAAAAAATAAATAATAATAAATAAATAAATAAAGCATTATATTGTTACATATTGTTCTGCTTTCTTTCCTAAAAAGGAAATAAATGCATTTTGACAGAAAAAGAAGTATGTATGGAGTCACATTTCAGCACTTTCAAAATCTGCGATTAATCACGATTAACTACAAAAATGTGTGCGATTAATCGCGATTACAAATGTTAACCGACTGGCAACACTAAATTTTAGGCCTTTTTGTTCACAGACAGGAGTGCAAAAGAGAGGGGAAGCTCGCACACAATGTGTAGAAAAAGTCTTAACATTTTTTAGTTTATTGAGAGGCCAAAAATTGCAAAAGTGCAAAGACAAAATGTTTTCTATTCACATCGTCATCAGTGTCCCATTAACAATAGCACAACTGATTCCATTTATAAAGAGGGCGTATTTACCGTATTTGTCTTAATAGAATTGACTTAAAAATATACAAATGTTAGCTAAATGTTATAGACATATATTGCCTCTTTATATGGTATACCAGCATCCACATATATTACTAAAGTAACAAGTTATCAAGAATCTACATGTATATATCAGGAGATAGAGACACAAATTACATAAAAATTACATATACAAAAATTACCCATTATATTATTATATCACAACCATTTACCAATAATATTCATTATTCAAAGAAGAATTGTTGTATGCATACAAATCAGTGAGGAATTATATTTTGTGTCATATATACATTATATTTCGAGAAATGTCAATTATGTCAATACAAATGTTGATCATGCATAATTCAAAAACATGGGCATAGTGCAACAATCACCCAATATTCAAAAATGTCTACATGTATTTCCAAAAGTGAACTGTACATAGTTATATTTGCAAATATACCATAATTCAAATCATAAGCATGTGCAAATAGAGATGCGTCAAAACAATCATATAGAAAACAGCTGAGGGACAAGCCCTTTCGGTATTTGGAGCGGACGTCTACAGCTTTTGTTCTGCTGTTGTTAACAGACAGGGATATGTTCTTTGCAATAAACAGTCGCTACAATGCGGTGCTGATTGGTTTATAGTGATTGTATTGGTTGCGCCCTCTTGTAGACGTAAGAGATGACATCGATTTAAAAATCAGATGTCTTGTAGATTTGTCCCCCTACCTGAGATAATGTCTTTAAAATTCGAATATTATTCTAAATGTGGTCATATTCCAGTGAAAATTTTAAATTTCGTTTCTCAGCCCTGTTGACAGCCCAAGCCAATAATATATTCACCACCACACACACTACTATAGAGAGATCTGCTTTCAAATGGGGTGTTCACACGGATAGTAGCTGGGTTTCCAACTACTTTTATGCACATTTTGAAATTGCGCAAAAGAAATCCTGAATGAAAGCATTTGATATACGAATAAACTCTCAAAATTGGCTTAAAATGTAATGTGCTAAGCAGAGGTGAATTTTCTCATTAGTTAAAATGCGAATTAAGGTGATGAAATAGTTTACTCGCAAAACGATGATGTGTTTTGACCATTGTTCGATAGCTTGATGTGACTGGCCCAACGACCTTGGCACACAATTTTTCGGACAAAGCCCTTGACATTTGGAAGTGTTAAACCCATAGGTAGTTGTTAAAGTGGGTTCTTCCAATCCGCCAGAGCAGTTCTGAGAGCGGGCGCTCCTAGGTATGCGACGGCTGGTGGCGTGTGGGCATCACAGCCATTTCAGCCCTCATTATATCAGATATTACACTTATTCTGTGGCATCTCCTGGCAGCATTTTATAAAACGAGGTACAGCTGCTCCTTCAAGACAAGCCGGCTCCTTCAAGATAATGTGCATGATGTAGTGGATATAAACACACAATGATACGTATTTTCTGTGGTCAAATTTTTAGAAATGTGCTTAAAAAATGCTAAACATTTAGATGGAAACCCAGCTAGTGATTTGCAGTGACAAAGTGAACAGAAGACGTTAATTTTTACACATTTTTGATGCGTCATGAGGACAGCGGCTGTTGACATGCTGAGCTGAGTTCAGCTTTATGCAAATGAGCAGTGATGTAATGCAGCAACTACCAATGAGAGTGCAGATGGTGAAGTTCAAGTGATCTTTCGCCTGATTCATATGGATAATTAATAAGTACAGTACCACAATCTCTCAAGCGGTTAAATCGTTGTCAGTATGAACGCATCTTAACAGGGAATCTGGCTTCTAATGATGATTTTGTTGTCAGCTGTAAACCCTTTTAGCTTGTAGTTTACAGCACAAACTGATATTCCAGCACTAGCACTTCTGTTAGAAATCTCTGCAGTTGATTTACGTAAATCATCTTGCCGTTGCACTAGTTATTCTGGTTTCTTGGTTTGGACAGGCTGGTCAGCTTGAACAGAGAATGGCGGACTCTTATTTGCTCCGATGCACACTGGATGCAATAATCAGCTTTTATAAACATCATCTAATGAATTCCTGCATTCATTTTAGAGTTGACTGCTTGTAGGACTTTCAAAAATATTGTCCATGACTAACCACATCATACCCACAGTCACATAACATACAAACAGTAAAACTGTAAACAGTATCGTTTAGCAAACACGATCCTTTTTTAGCAATTCTGACAAAGGGTTTTCCTTCTCCTGTAAGAACAGCTCATGTAAGTGTCAAATTATTTTTCATGTTCATGATTTAGTTGATGGTACTGCAGTTGGCCTTGATGTATTTGATTTATAGGCCAATAAATATATTCCAGAACATCCCTATATGTTCTGAAATATATTTATAGGTGTGTTTGGCATTTTAGAGTGCTAAATATGGTGCCGAAAGAAGCATCATGATCCTAGAAGACCTTAACAAGAGAGACAAGCAAATACACTGAATATCAGCCGTATTCATCAACATTATTTGATCATCATATATGACCCGAGAGTCTTCTAAACCTGAAACATGGACCAGTTCACCACAGCCAAAGACCACCTGTGTTAGGCTACTACAGATATAGATTCACCTCTTTAATAATTCATAATAGATCTAGTCTTTAATGGCTTCGAACAGGTCAGTGATGTTTGATAATGATGCAGTTTGAAAACATTTCACTTTATCTGTCTCAAGTAAAAAAAATCATATCTGACAGTTTCAGTAGCTAATGTTCCCACAAATTCAGACGTTTTCTAATCTCAATACACCCATACTGTATACACCACAAAACGTCTGATTTGATGAATATATAAGAATCTAAAAATAAATTGTGCAATGACTGGTAATATTTGGACATAAAATGGAGATTGTGAAAAAGAGCTAGTGCTCAGATAAAGATCAGCATCTCTCTATTAAAGGATTTTATTACGGAAAACATGGAAATATAATCCCAAACATAATCTGCTTTCCACAACAAGCTAAAACTGAACAGAAACGGGAAAATCAGCGAGATTGTTGTGCAGAAAATAACGTGCGTAACAGCGAGACATTCGGTCAATTGAACGAACCGTCAACAAAACATATAAAAATAAAAACAATCAGATGGTCATACATCGATAAATCATATAATCTGCTCCACTGATATAGTGGAGGCGATAAACGCGTATGAATCGCTTACCGTGAAATGTGACTAATAAATTGGCATCCAGATAATTAAGCGAAAACTTTCTCTTTTCGGAAGCTATCATTTTGCGTAATTCCAGTCAGGAATATTCCCGCGCGCGCGCTGAGCAGCCGTTAGTGTCTGGCGCGCTTATCAGCGGAGTGTCGCGCGACCTCCCTCCCGCCGGGTTTTTGATCCAGAGTTCGGTGGTTCGGGTTCAGGCTGGATTTCGGGTGACGGGGAGGTTCTGCTGTTACTGCAGCTGTTGTTAAGCTGACTCCCGGGTGTTGTTGCTATGACACCGCAGCCCGAATCCAGAGAAACTGCTGCAGGATTTGAATAATTGCCCTCCAAACTGTTTAGCCCGATGAATGACGCCGCGCATGATGCTCAAACGCCCCCAGCAACGCTCATGTGATCTGAGGACTAGAGAGAGATGATGAAGAGATATGCTTACCTGCGCCCTCACGCCCCCGCGACACTGAGAGCGAGCGACGCGTCGTGGAGCGTTCAGTGTTGTCGCGTCGCGTTTCAGCTCCTGCGTCGCTTTGTTCACGCTGGTCAAATATAGGCAGGAAAACACAATATTCATGAAGCTCCTTGAACATATTTAGAAAAGATACAAAAAACAAAACCAAAAATGACCATGGCACCGGCACACACAGTACTTTTATTATTAAAAGTATCATGTAAATACCATGTCACATAGTATATATCAAAGTACCATGGTATTACCATCTGAAACCATTACTGTGCCATGGTTCCACCCCAGTATTCTTAGTGGTTGATGGTTGAATGTAAATGAATGGAACCTTATTGTAAAGTGTTACCAAACTTACATTAACCATGATTAATAAGTGCTCTAAAAGTATTGTTCATTGTTAGTGACTGAATAAATGACCTGGCGTAGTCTATATTTTATAGCATCAACAATATACTATGTGACAGAAAGCTCGATTAAATGTTAGTGTTATTGGTTTGTAAGCAGCTGTTGAAGAGGAGTGTGGGGTTGAATCAATATCATTAAATGATCAATATCATTACAGAGGCCAGATATCAACCCACAGAGACTTCTGGTACAACAGATTCAAACTCAGAACGAATTGCAGGACTAAGGTCATAAATAATGAAGGTTCTCTGTACAGTATGAAGACTAAAGGCAATCACACATGCCTCCTATTATTCATATTAACAGTCAAACAATATGGGATGTCAATGGTCAATATTATATTTGATTAACCCAATCCTTCTGAATATGCAAACTTTGTTATTTATGTTGGCTTTGACTGCGTCCGAAAGCTGACAAATGCTGCGTTCAGAGTCTGTATACGGAGAATGAAATTAAGGTGCCTTTCAAAGTGATCTAAGACCAATTTCTGCACAAGGTCCATTCATACAAATACACCGTTGATTAAGCCAGTAACTGATTAGGCAGCAAGGCAGCTACCTTGGCTTTCGGATGCAACCAATTAGTGCCGTTTCAGACCATTCTGGCGCCCTAGGCGAGAGATCACTACTGGCGCCCCCATTGGTGTTAGCTGAGGGGGGCATGGTGGTGGCGGTGGACCACCCCCCACCCACACCCCCCCAGCTGGTGGTGCCCTAGGTGACCGCCCAGTTCACCTAAGCCTAGAAACGGCCCTGCAACTGTAATGGGAGCCAGCTGGTAGGTAGCTGTGCAGTATGTAAACCTCACTCCCCTGACGTCAACAATCGCACTAGCGACTGATGCTATTCTTTAGCCTCCTTGTTAGCGCGCACGCCTCCCACGCCGGAGATGGCAGTTCCAATCCTGTTTGGAGCAGGTCAAGTAAGACCGGTAACACAACCAATCGTAGGGTTTTTTCAAAATCTCTAATGCAAGACCAAAATTTCTAGACTAACTCCTACTGTATTTTTGGAGCTACATTCACCAGACTTGGCACAGACCTTCAGACTGTTCTGACTTGGGTTGCTGTGCATCTTTTTGAACTAATTAAGATTACGGTTTTCGCATAGCAGATGATTAAATATCCCTAAAATTTATTAGACTTACTTTAACAGAATGTTCAAACAGGCCAAGACTATAGATGAAGTTACTGTTTACAAACAAACGCTCCACTTTTCTGGGTTCTTTTGGCAGCGGAGATAATAACTGCTTTTCTAAAATTGAGCTGAAAATGCCCAAAACGTGTTGTTTGTGGGGTTGAAACAGCACGTTTCCAAAAGATTATTGGAGATTTGGGCTTCTTTAAATTACTGTCAGGATAAACGCAGGATTTTACAAAAATAATAATTTGTCACGGATCACCGTCATTGTTATTGCGTCTGCTCTATAAGACCCTATAGAGCGCAAAAGTCTTGTTCCGGAAGTAAAAGTCCCATTCATTTAACGCATAGATGAACTGATTTTCAACGATAACTTATAAACCTTTAAAGACAGACCTACCGTGAGCTCCGAGGTTGTTCATCAATGGCATACGCTTCTGTTGAAGACATCTGTCAAAAATCGTGTTTGATAGCAGAATTCATGGTAAACAACTACATTACCCATGGTACAGCAGAGAAAGATCCACCAATCAGAGAGCCATGGCCAAAAGTGCCTAGGAACGACCACGCGCTCCCATGATGCACTGTGAATGACCTAATCGAGTCGGTCTTTCTTCACCCTTAAACTACATAATATATTTGTACATGTCGGAATATTTTGCAATAAACGTAAAATATATAGTTTCTATACTTGTAATCAACAACCTAAAATCAATAGTTTTATATATTCCCATCGATTTTTATTCAATGACATCATGGGATTGTAGTAATTCCCTCATGAATGACAGTAAGTACACAGTCTTGTTTCTTTGTCTTTATGTTCGATTTTCAAATACTTTTTGCCTACAATACAAAGTTCGTGATGTTGTGATTCTCCTCAGAGCTGGTTGGTTCGGTTCATGACTTAAAACTCTTTTATGAAGGATTTTATTAAAAGTCTATGGAAGAAATGAACGGGGAAAATACTTCCGGAACCCAGACGGCTGAAAAAGTGAGCGGGCACTGTTGCGCTCTATTGACCAGCAGCTGCTGTTGGTGGATTTGAATTTTTCAGGATTCACACAAACTCCAATCTCATTTTAATTTCCAAAGTGCAATATCTGTGACAGATATGAGGCCAAATATGACCTAATGATGATCGTATATGAACAAAACCCATGGAAGGTCTAAAGGGAACAATGGGACCTGTCTTCACCATCACAGCGCATTGACTACTGTTTGTGAAAGGATATGTGAATAAAAATTATGTCATACTGCTAAAATGACGTCTTTGCAGTGATTTTGAATGCAGTAAGTAACAACTGTTAAATTGAAAACGGCTGAAATTAGGTTAGAAATTGTATGTCTGATTGTAGTTTTCATTTTCATGTCACATTTTCAGGATTTAGAATTGTTAAACGTGTGAGGATGTGTATTAATCAACATGTTACATGTCTGACATAATCATACAGTCATATTTAATCATTAAAATTTGTTTTTCCAGTAATGAATAAAGAACCATTGATATCCCTTTATAATAACTTATATTATCCTTTATTAACCCCTTGTACTCTGGTGCATTTTTGGGCTGCCACCTGCAATGTTTCACACTCAGATTTAAAAGCTCACTATTCATACGTACTGTGGACTAATTGCAAAAAAAAAAATTATAATTTGTTCTGAACCAACCCCCCTCCCCAATTATTTATGACAATTATTCATAAATAATATAGTATGTGTTTGTAATGTTATGATAAACAGAATGAATTTTTGAAGAAAAAAAAATATATATATATATATTATTTTTGTTGTTGTTGTTGTTGTCGTCTTAAATTTGTAAACATGTAATTCTGGTTCTGTTCACTCTACTTCACTTTGAAAAGTCTCATTTTATTCCACTATATGGCAGTAAGCACTAGAAAAATATTTTTTTCTCTTTCACATTTCATCACAATATACAGATCTGAAATGTAGGTGGCGCTCTAACTGTATTTTAGCCTTCACAGATGTGCTCGTCCATTGACATTCAGTCTAATTTTCAGTTCAAGCACCACCCTCATTATTTCATTGAATATCTCGGCCTCTGAGTGGACTAGAAGCTCAATCTAAGTGTCATTAGAAAGCTGAGATCCTCCCCTTTGGGATGATATAAAACTTTTACATTTTGTCATCAAAATCAAAACATATTTTTATAATGATTTGTTTTGAGTGCGTTTCCTTCTGGATGGCATATTTTGTTCTGGACATCTAAGATATAACATTGGATTATTCACACAGTCAAGCTCACAGACAAGTAAACAATGGCTTATTTTTTAGAAACCTTCCTAAGGTAAAAGCAGATATAAAGTTTTTAGCTATTTGGGGCTTACAGCAGCAGTTATCGGAGCATAAAATAGACGTTTGTATTTGATGACTTACAGAAATCATATTCCACTTTGTGATTCTTTTGAAAATCTTTTAAACTGTGGTATTAGTGCAACAAAATAAACTACACAGTCACATTCCTGAGAGTGAGAGCTTTCATTTGATATATGACTTGTCCATTTATGTGCTATGTAAAAGACTTTTATTTTTTATTTTCATATACATTTTTCTACCCTATTACCTCTAGGGGGCGTTAATTTTCAACGTGAATGTTTTAAGGCCTTAGTTTGTTATTTATAGTAACACATGCAGAAGTGATGTTATCTCTGAAAGTTCAGATTCTAAGCTTTCAAATGATACCTCATAAGCCTGACTTATGTATACAGAGACTTTAACGTTTTAAACGTAAACTTTTTTCACGATATAGCGTCCCCCCCCCCCCCTTCAGCGGGTTTAATGGAGTTTATCAACAAACATTATTACATTATATAATGCTTAAAGATTATAAAAACGGCAGCCCATAACCACTATTGAAATCTGCTGCTCAAAATAAACCTGGAAGCGCGGTCGCCGTCGTGGTGTGAAGTCAGAGTAATTTAATCTATTCAAACTCTAAATTCAAATGTAAACAAGGCCTTTAATCTGCTTTAACTCTCTCTCTCTCTCTCTCTTGCCATTTCTTTCTTTCTTTCTTTCTCTCTATATGTAACCTATATACTTGTAAAAAAGATTGACACTAATTTTAAAGTAAACAAGGCTTTGTTAACCCAGCATCAAAGTTTGTATTTGATTTGATCAAACCCATAACCCTAAAATCACACAACACCTCACTTCTGTGGCATCTTCTACTTGTGGATGTTTTAATAGGTTCAAAATAATATTTCTAGCTATAATGTAATTCATGCAAAGGTGTAGTATTTATGGTCAGCTCCAACTGATTCCAAAAGCAGCACAATTAAGGCCCGTTTAAAGTCCTTCCATCTGTTCATGTCAACCGTCTTTATATTATATGTGATAGTCAAATCCAAAGTGCTTCCTGTACACACTGAGCTCAGTATAAAGATGAAACATTGGAGACTAATGGAGATCCTGCTGCACCTCTGAGAGAATCTTATTAAGTTAAACCTCCACGGCCTTTGAAGTTCCTCTCTGCTACATCTCGCCTGAAGACACAATCTACTGCTCAAGAAGGAACCCTTTTTTCCTCTCACTGATGGCCGAGTGAATTTAACAAGCCCCTCCAGCAGTGAAATTCTCCACGGGATGGGTGAAGAAGCATGTTTCTCTCCCTATAGCAAAAGGATCTTTCTCTCAGTCCAATGCTCATACAGCACAGAACATCTTATTCCCATTGCATTAAGAAAAGACCTGCGTCATCAAACTTTCCCATAATCCTCACTGAGCTCTTCTGGCACACGGTCATCTCATGGGACACGGAGCGACTCTGGACTGTAAGGGCTATTTTCAGCAAATAGTGCTGCATTTATCGAATGGAAAACAAGATGAAGTGGTTGTTTTGGAATATTTGGAATATTTTGCAAATACTAAACACACAGAAGAGACCAGAGCTAGCTGTCGTAAAGGTTAAATCTCAAGATCCAGTTACATAAAAAGCTTGTTTTCACAGTGGATTTGACATTTATATCTACATTTATTCATTTAGCAGATGCTTTTATCCAAGTGAAACAACTCTGTTGAAATGTTGAGTTTCAAACAATTTCTTCAAAACTGTCTCAAATTAGAATATCTTTTGTGAATTCTGTCCTCCATACTAAAATTCCAAGATTATCATATTTTTGTAATAGCTGTTGGGTACACAAGTGAACACAATATACCCACACTGTCATACATTATGACAACAACTGGTTGAAGGTTGATATGCTCTGAGGAAAGATTATTCTTCATAAATCAGGCTGGAGCAAGTTATCTTATATGGTGAAAATACAGTACCAGAACCTGAAAACACTATAAATCACAACGCAAAAGCTACTTTCAGAAGAGTTTACTAATATTGTAATTTTAACATGTACAATTAAATACACCAGTGACTGATGTCACAAAA
Source organism: Myxocyprinus asiaticus (assembly GCF_019703515.2). Taxonomy (NCBI): domain Eukaryota; kingdom Metazoa; phylum Chordata; class Actinopteri; order Cypriniformes; family Catostomidae; genus Myxocyprinus; species Myxocyprinus asiaticus. Next base: position 520,175 of record NC_059384.1, read on the forward strand.
GAGTCTTAAAGGGCTCAAAGTAAAGTAAAATAGTTGATATCAAGAATTACATTGTTTCTATTGCAAATGCCCATTCATGATGTCAACAATTGACTAAAAATGCTCATTTCTTAGTTTTCACTAGTGCCTTTGTTAATTACAGATATATGTACTGTGATCGTAACTAGTAAGAAAGCATTTTATTTAACCTCCTGAGACCTGAGCATAATGTTGTGCATTTTCCATTCCTCTTTTTGATTTTTTAACTAGTAGCCCTTAAGAAACATGCAATAAAAAAAATACATATATGTTCTTTTTTTTTTTTTTACACCAAATAGTTTTCCTAGAAATGTATGTCCTCATATGTGGACAGCGGGACTAAGTTGTGAAATTTTAAATAATACCAAGCTACAGAAAGTCAGATATTTTTCATCAAATAGTTTATGATGTGTCCAGGAGTGTTGATTATTCATGTTTCTGAGATGTTAATCAGAAATTATCATAATTAATTCTGATTCAAAGTAATGTCCAGCATCATCCAATCACTGTCAATCATGTTAAAATAAAATGATACATTATAAATTCTGAATCTATGTACTGATTATCATTGTCACATGTCTGTCAAACATGTTGAGTGATCCAAACATCATCTGCAGCCTGAAACTGAACTTTTGATCAGATTTTAGGAGTGAATGCACTTAACTGCATAGAGAGCTATAGGATGCTCCCTTGCTCCCTATTTAGTGAATGACTTAACCTCCAGTGTGCTGTCTGTCTGCACTGGTCTCAGAACAGTTTGAAATGCACCTTATTTTCATCCTAACTCCATATAAAGCCTCTGAAAGACACATTTTCAGCTTTTGGATGAACTCATTAATTCTCAATGTGAAAATACACAGTAAATATAGGCCTATAGTACACAACAGCGTGCCGTTTCACGATAAATTGCTCAAATTTTAAAAATGTCATATCGGATTAAACTAGAGACTCTAATCTTTTGACTCAATCAGGTTTCAATGTAAAAACTTATTGAGGTTTCTTACCAGATGTAGTTTTGTTGGTGTTTCTCTCAAAGATAAACTCAGCTGAGATTGGCACCATGTTGTTTGATCACATGACTCGGTGCGTCAACAGTTTAACCCTTTACTGACAGCACAGAGTCTCCTGAACTGAGATCAGTCCGTTTAAATTAAATGATGCATTACAAACAGTTGTGCTCAAAAGTTTGCATACTCTTGTAGAATTGGTAATATATGTACCATTTTTAAAGAAAACATGAGTGAGCAGGCAAAACACATTTCTTTTATTTCTTATGGGATTCATATTCAACTGTAGGTTATAACAGAATACACAATCATAAAACAAAACATGGCAACAAAGAACAAAATGAAATGACCCCTGTTCAAAAGTCTGCATACCCTTAGTTCTTAATACTGTGTATTGCCCCCTTTAGCATCAATGACAGCGTGCAGTCTTTTGTAATAGTTGTCTATGAGGCCCCAAATTCTTGCAGGTGGTATAGCTGCCCATTCGTCTTGGCAAAATGCCTCCAGGTCATGCAAAGTCTTTGGTCGTCTTGCATGAACCGCACGTTTGAGATCTCCCCAGAGTGGCTCGATGATATTAAGGTCAGGAGACTGTGATGGCCACTCCAGAACCTTCACCTTTTTCTGCTGTAACCACTGGAGGGTCAACTTGGCCTTGTGTTTAGGGTCATTGTCATGCTGGAAAGTCCAAGAGCGTCCCATGTGCAGCTTTCGTGCAGAAGAATGCAAATTATCTGCCAGTATTTTCTGATAACATGCTGCATTCATCTTGCCATCAATTTTCACAAGATTCCCTGTGCCTTTAGAGCTCACACACCCACAAAACATCAGTGAGCCACCACCATGCTTCACAGTGGGGATGGTATTCTTTTCACTATAGGCCTTGTTGACCCCTCTCCAAACAAACTCTATTTTGGTCTCGTCACTCCAAATTACAGTGTGCCAGAAGCTGTGAGGCGTGTGAAGGTGTTGTCGGGCATATTGTGGCATTGGCGCAGTAAAGGCTTCTTTCTGGCAACTCGACCATGCAGCTCATTTTTGTTCAAGTATCGTCGTATTGTGCTCCTTGAAACAACCACACCGTCTTTTTCCAGAGCAGCCTGTATTTCTCCTGAGGTTACCTGTGGGTTTTTCTTTGTATCCTGAACAATTCTTCTGGCAGTTGTGGCTGAAATCTTTCTTGGTCTACCTGACCTTGGCTTGGTATCAAGAGATCCCTGAATTTTCCACTTCTTAATAAGTGATTGAACAGTACTGACTGGCATTTTCAAGGCTTTGGATATCTTTTTATATCCTTTTCCATCTTTATAAAGTTCCATTATCTTGTTACGCAGGTCTTTTGACAGTTCTTTTCTGCTCCCCATGGCTCAGTATCTAGCCTGCTCAGTGCATCCACGTGAGAGCTAACAAACTCATTGACTATTTATACACAGACACTAATTGCAATTTAAAAAGCCACAGGTGTGGGAAATTAACCTTTAATTGCCATTTAAACCTGTGTGTGTCACCTTGTGTGTCTGTAACAAGGCCAAACATTCAAGGGTATGTAAACTTTTGATCAGGGCCATTTGGGTGATTTCTGTTATCATTATGATTTAAAAAGGAGCCAAAAAACTATGTGATAATAAATGGCTTCATATGATCAATATCCTTAAATAAAAGATCAATATCCTTAAATTTGCATGATCAGTCATATTTTCAAAATCAATGCCAAAATTTCACAATTTCTGCCAGGGTATGCAAACTTTTGAGCACAACTCTATAGCGAAGCCAAAACATAATGTCCACACATGTGGATGCGGGGTCTCAGGAGGTTAAAGATATATTTAATAACTCTTCAATTTAATGATCCAGATATCCAAAATACCAAATCTAAAATGTTGAAATACACTAGTTGTAATTCAATTGTTGACATCAGGAATGGACATTTGCACTAGTATCAATCTAATTATTAATATCAAAAGTTATTATTTTTACTAGTAAGTACTGCTGATTTGTAAAATACGGATTTCAATGAGTAAGAAATTAATTATAGATATCTGTAATTGTGTTTTTGAAAAGAGTGAATGAAATTCTACTGAAAATGCATTTACAGTTTACACTAGTTAAAAATTCCATTTTTGATATCAAGAATTTGTATTTCTGTGAGTAATGAAGTCATTTTTATTTTATTTATTTATAAATTTTTTCTCCCCAATGTGGAATGCCCAATTCCCAATGCGCTCTAAGTCCTCGTGGTGGCGTAGTGACTCGCCTCAATCCGGGTGGCAGAGGACGAATCTCAGTTGCCTCCACGTCTGAGACCGTCAATCCGCGCATCTTATCATGTGGTTTGTTGAGCGCGTTACCATGGAGACATAACGTGTGTGGAGGCTTCACCCTATTCTCTGCAGCCCACCGAGAGCGAGAACCACATTATAGCGACCACGAGGAGGTTACCCCATGTGACTCTACCCTCCCTAGCAACCGGGCCAATTTGGTTGCTTAGGAGACCTGGCTGGAGTCACTCAGCTCACCCTGGATTCAAACCGACGACTCCAGGAGTGGCAGTCAGCGTCAATACTCGCTGAGCTACGCCATTTTTTAAATACAATTTTTACTAGTGCTAAGTGTAATTAGCACTTGGCATCTCTAATTCATATCCTGCATGCGATTAAATGTCAAAAGGGCGATACACAATGTGTTACATTCTCAGGGTTGCTTAGTTTCTAAAGCTGAATGCACAGAAGTATTTCACTGCCCATATGGTGCTCTAGTTTCAGTGTCATGAGCCTTTAATATGTGATGAAACGCTTAACAATACACTTCACGTGCAGTCTTTCTTACAGCTGTGTAATCTAATGTTCTCTTAACTCATTTAGGAATTTCCTGACACAGGAAAACATCTTTCAATCAAGCCACAATACTCTTTCAAAAGACACTTAAGGTAAAATATCCAACACAAAGTGAGTTCGATAATGATATTGTGGAGCTGTTCTTTGGTTACCATTCTAGATCATTTAAAAACTCTCTTTCTAATGTTCTATCACAGCAACATCATACTATTGTCAGATCTGTGATTGTTCATTTTTAGATGTTCATGGTGTTTTGTAGTGACTGTGTTTCCTCCTGATGCTAAGTTAGCATAAAAAGCCTCTGGGTGTTTCCTGAACCAATCACAGTGTACCTAAAATCAAACATGAATCAAATGTTAAACACACTTTGTAAATGCTCACACTGTATAATTAATGTAAATAGCCCTAAACTGTATACCTTCCCTTAATGTCTTGCTTCATGAAAATGTTCTCTACACCGAATATTAAACTGTCATTATTCCAGTTGGGTGCAAAACAAACGATAAATTGTATATTTAACAGTCTTATTTTTCCTAAACTCAATCAGGTCAAAATCTAATTATAAACCCAAAGTGAAAATAAAGTATTTTTAAACCAAATGTTTAATGCCTTTAGTAGAAGTATGTTTTTCATCAAGATTTTCATCAGAATTCCCAAACTGAACTAAAAGAGTCAGTGTGGATGTGAACAAGTTGAAATTAAAAGTTCCTGATTTAATACAAAGTTTAATGTTATTTACATCTGAATTGTGCTGTGCGGGTCTTTAACCAAAATGTCTCTTATGCTTTTATTATGTTGGCTTGAAAAAGCCAATTCATTGTTCTTACACTGTTTAGGGTTTTTCCAAAATCCCAAAACCAAAGACCAACATTTTCAATTGTAACTTCTGCTAGAGCCAGTAAATTCGGCACAGACCTTCAGACGGTTCTGACTTAGTGTGTGTCCGTGTATCGCTTTACAATTCATTTTTCAGACCATACCAATCCAAATGCAAAAACAGAAAAACAGAACTTCTATTTTTCATTATTTTTTTTTAGATTACTTCAAGAATGGATAATTGTCCTTTTCTCTCTTTTTCTTCAATTTCACATTTTCTAAATTTTGACTTTAGAAATGATTTTTTGAATAATTGACTAATTGTCTTGCAATTTGAGCTGTGGTCTATACCATTAGCACGGGGGTATGGGGAAAAGACTGCATGTACGTTGAGTAGTTTAAAAGGCTTGCCCGGGGGGGTCTGGTTAGCTCAGCGAGTATTGACGCTGACTATCACACCTGGAGTCACGAGTTTGAATCCAGGGCGTGCTGAGTGACTCCAGTTAGGAGACCTCTCCTAAGCAACCAAATTGGCCCGGTTGCTAGGGAGGGTAGAGTCACATGGGGTAACCTCCTCGTGGTCGTGATTAGTGGTTCTCGCTCTCAATGGGGCGTGTGATAAGTTGTGTGTGGATTGCGGAGAGTAGCATGAGCCTCCACATGCTGTGAGTCTCCGTGGTGTCATGCACAACGAGTCACGTGATAAGATGCACGGATTGACGGTCTCAGAAGCGGAGGCAACTGAGACTTGTCCTCCGCCACCCGGATTGAGGTGAGTAACCGCACCACCACGAGGACCTACTAAGTAGTGGGAATTGGGCATTCCAAAATTGGGAGAAAAGTGGATAAAATAAAATAAAAATAAATAAATAAATAAAAAAAGGCATACAACCCAAGGCACACGTGCCACCTTTGCCATGTGGAGGGGTTGGCATGCGAGCAATAGCACAAGTAGACAAACCATTCGCAAGACCCGCTGAGCACCAACTTGGTGCCAAGCACGTCTCTACATTTTAAGAGGGTTACACAAGCATAAAGGGTTCGGCTTTGCGCTGTTCACTCCACGCAGTGGACGATAAAGGTTTGATCTCTTGCTGGCTGGCAGAAGCTGGCACTGATGGATCACTTGTGTCAGTCCTCCTGCCACTTATATAACTTTTTGCATCAAGTTATTTACCAAGCATAGAATACTAGCAATAAACAATAGTGACCTTTAGTGAGTTGCTTTTCATTTCCTTCATTTCCTTTTAAATTTAGGGTTATTAATCTTTTCTTATGCATTAAGGCCTTTATGCTGAATTTACTTGCAATTTACCAGGTCTGTTTATCCTTGTTTGATATACATTTCTAACTGGAAGGAAACTTTTGCTCATTATTGGCTGGCTGAGTGCCAGCAGCTATTGCGTTGAACAGCTCCAAATGTTGCCCTCCTTGTTCACTCTCACTCCAAGGAATTACATTATTCTATTCTTATACATCTATACATTAATGCCTTTTTACAGAATTTACTTGGCATTAGAGTGGTCAAATTACCATACCAGTTGGTCAGTCTAGCCAGCCACGCGTTAATGAGCCCAGAATTTTGCGCTATCATTCCAAGAAATTAAGCTGCATAAATGTATTGGTATGGATCTATTCTAATGAATTAACGCCTTTATAAGGAATTTACTTGCGAATAATTTTCAGCATTCGGAGTTCACTTCACTTCCAGCCAGCCACCATGTGGCAGTTCTCTTCAGTGAATATCATACAAGGACCTGGTAAATTGCAAGTATACGCTCCGTTTAAAGGCCTTAATGCATTAAAACATATTGTTATTATTAATATTAATTAGGTTGCAACACCTGCTAGCCATTTAAACTCCTCAACATCCATGCAGTAATAAGCAGTCCGTTCCCTATATGTTAACATAAGTTAATGCATTATAAACTAATATGACCATTGTATTTTCTTACATCAACATTAACTAAGATCAGAACTGTAGAAAAATATAGTTCATTGCTAGTTCATGATAACTGATGCAAAGTGTTACTGCAATTTCAAGTCTTTTGTCAAAGGCCCAAAGCAAATACATGATGCATGTGTACATTATTCACTATAAAGACACAACAGAAGACAACAGGTGACTGAAAGAGATTTGCACTGTTTATTTGGTGCTGATGAATGAAATCTGTTGTACAAAGTGTGAGTTAGAACTGAGAGCAACAAATCCATCAAACAGCAGTGAACAAATACTACTGTATGGAATAAAATAAAATGGATCATCTTCATATTGGGGGATGTGAGACAGAAAATAAACAGATGAAAGTAGTGGTGAAAACGTCGGAAGATGGGTTTACATTCTTCAAGTTTGGTTGACGTTTGGCGAAATTTAAATACACATATTGAAAATTAGACGAATACAAGAAGTCACACAGATTTCAAATTCTTAGCAAATATATAGATTGCTTTGTGCATTATGTGAAGTTTTTAAATAATCATGAGAAAATCCCCTGATGCAAAACGAGAATTCAGATAACACGTGATCTTTCGTTTAAGACCGCCCAAGCAAAACAGCAGACAAAAGCAACACAATACGCTTTAGAATGAAGCCAGTGAGAGCGCACAGATCACACAAATGACACTCCAATAAAGTATTTTAGAATATTATCTTAAACATAAATGGGGATTCATCTAATTCTCGCCTCTCTCTGTGCAATACATCACAAAAATAAACACTTCAATTTAAAACAAATCCTTTTGGCATTTTGAAATTTATGACATACAATATATTATCCTTCACTGTGCAAACATTCGTAATTTCATTTTGCACAATAAATAAAGATTAGATTCAGTAGGTACAACAAAATCAGAGCTATACAAAACAGAATTAAATTGGTAACAGCAGGGGCACAAATCTCAGATTTTTGAAAGGATTTTTCATCCAAAAAGGAAAATTTGGTCATCATTTACTCACCATGGGAGACTCTTTCTTCTGTGAGATACAAATAAGGCGATTTTTAAAAATTAAACCCTGGCCACTCTTCTCGATTTAATAAAAGTATATGGGGACTGACACGGCCAAGCTCCATAGAAGTGTTGAGAATATTCTTCAGAAATGTACCTGTTGTGTTCACACTGGTTTAGAACGACATTAGGGTGAGTAAATGATGACAGAATTACTATCCCTTTAAAGTCAACATATTTGTTCATAGTCCTGTGAAGTGTTTCTGTTCACCTGTTTTCGTGTTCGAATACAAATAGCACCGTGACTAAGAAACCCTGATGTCACTGATGACAATCGCTGCGTTTGTTTGTCGTTTGTTTGATTGTCACGTCGTTGAACTTTAAAAACTACAGCGGAGCGAGGAGGCGATGGTCAACTACGTCTGTTTAAAGGCAGAACCGGGCTGTGGAACCTGAAAGCTGGGGTCAGAGGCCGTACGGGTGAGTAGCACTAACGGAGGGCATTTAGGGCACGAGAGGTGTCGGAATGCATCAATACAGCAGATATCTGTGTTTCACATACATACGAGGGGGGCGGAGCTACATTGGTTCAGCTTCATGTGTTAGTGTCGCTGCCTGCTGATTGGCTATCCTCGGCGTGTCTGAACATCAGGATGGAGTTGTAGATCTTGAGGGCGGGGCCGAGCTTCACACTCATTATCTTGACGATGTCTCGCTGCGTCAACAGCAGAAATGCCTTCCCGTCGATTTGCTAAAGAGAAAACAAAGACGTAGAAAATGTTACAGACAAACAGTCGCTGTAGTCAATAAAAAACAGAAACTCAGAGCACATACAGTCATATCTGACTCACAAAACCCCCTTATACTCTGGTGCATTTTTGAGCTGCTGCCCGCAATTTTTCACACTCAAATTTAAAAGCTCCCTATTCACACATCTGCGGACTAATTATGCATTTTGAGTGTGTTATCGTCTCACCCCTTCATTTCTCAGTATGTGTTTAGCATTCTGGCTGATTTACTGGTTTTATTTGACAAATGTAAAAAAAATAAAAAAAATAAAAAAATGTTCTGTGTTACAGTCTCACCAGTTCATTCTTGTGTTTGTGTAAGTGTGTGTGTGAGTGAGTGTGTACATTTTGCACTGAGGATGTTTTAGAGTCTCAACCTGTAATTTCTGTCAGTTTTTTTTCTGCATTATGGCTGATTTATTGATTGTACTTGACAGATAAAAAAAAGCTCTATTTTTGGTCTTTCCCATTCATTTTCAATGGTCAGTCAATTTTGACCGTGAATACCAAAGGTGTCGTTATTTTTTTTATTTTTTTTACAAAAACAGTAAAAAAAAAAAAAAAAAAAAAAAACTGTTTTTTCAATTATTGAATAAATTAAACAATGAAAGTGAGCGATGGTCTGTGATTGGTTACAAGTAGACCTCAACGGGGGGGCCTGGGTAGCTCAGTGATAAAATACGCTGGCTATCACAACTGGAGTTCGCTAGTTCGAATCCAGGGCGTGCTGAGTGACTCCAGTCAGGTCTCCTAAGCAACCAAATTGGCCCGGTTGCTAGGGAGGGAAGATTCACATGGGGTAACCACCTCGTGGTCGCTATAATGTGGTTCGTTCTCGGTGGGGCGCGTGGTGAGTTGAGCGCAGTTGCCGCGGTGGGAGGCATGAAGCCTCCACACGCGCTTTGTCTCCGTGGCAACGCGCTCAACAAGCCACGTGATAAGATGCGTGGGTTGATGGTCTCAGACGCGGAGGCAACTGGGATTCATCCTCCGCCGCCCGGACTGAGGCGAATCACTACACCACCACGAGGACTTAAAAGCACATTGGGAATTCCAAATTGGGAGAAAAAGGGGGAAAAAAGTAGACCTCAACGGAATGCTGTAATTGATACTTTTCACGATTAGTTAAAGTTGTGGCAGCTGTAATTGTAATCTTCATTATTTATTAGATTAATTTGCTGCCATGTTTAAAAAATTAATTTATATTTCTTGATTGAAACCCACACGTACCTCCTCTCTGAACTGTTTGGCCTGCTCTTCACAGCCCGGTAAAGAATGAATAAAATCAGCCACCTGAAAACACACACAAGAAAGAGTTTGATATTCAATCTCAAGATCTTTCAGAACTCTCGAACATCAGAGCTGCTCAATATGACAAAACTGAGGTTATTAAATGGATGGCTAGTGAATTGAACTAGCCATATGTTTAAAAAAAAAGTAATTTTGAAGAGTAATTTTTTCTGGACAAACAGCGTGAGCTAAAGGTAATAGCATATATGACCTGAGAGTGATTCGTCACTCATGCAGAAGAACTGAGTTGCGTTCACTCAAACAGACAGTGACTCGTGCTGTGACACCTGAGGTTTGTAAGAAAGATTCTTTTGCTCTTAGAAGCCTTCTGCAGCTGCAGCAGAGCACAAAATATCCTACAGCATTTACTGCAAAACACATGCCGATGTGACAGGAAGAGAGTTCTACTACGCTCAGGGAGATCCAACAAACAACTGCTTCTAAGAATAACTTGTATGAGTATTACAGAGCTCTGTGTGAGTGTGATTAATGATGAGATTTTCCCGCAGTCCCATACAGTACATTTACAGTAAGAGCATCTGGAGCAGCGCCTGAGTTCAATTAAAAAGATAAACATCACAAAGGATCTTTGGAACAAAACATTTCATTTATTATAAAGCAACAATGTGCAGCCAGAACACATCAGTGAGTCCACAACACTATCAGAGCTGAACACGCTTTAAACCTCAAAACACACCACATAATGTTCAAACTGGGCGGTATGGCAGTAAATAAATGGTAGAGAGTCTGCTATACAGTAGTATATATGCAGAAAAAAATACGACATTAAGCAGAAGACTATATCTTACTGTGCAAACAGGTGATTCCAGTTTTAATGGAATTTATTATGGGAGCACTTTAGTCCTTAAACTCTATGGGGGCGCTATATCGCGAAAAGGGTTTGCGCTTAAAACGTTTAAGTCTCCGTATACATAAGTCAGGCATATGAGGTATCATTTGAAAGCTTAGAATCTGAACTTTTCTGAGATAAACATCACTTCTGCATTCATGTTACTATAAATAACAAAATAAGGCCTTAAAACATTCACACTGAAAATCAGCGCCCCCTAGAGGTAATAGGGTAGAAATATTTATATTAAAATAAAAGTCCTTCATATAGCACACCTACAGTTGAAGTCAGAAGTTTACATACACTTAGGTTGACGTCATTAAAACTCATTTTTTAACCACTCCACAGATTTAATATTAGCAAACTATAATTTTGGCAATCTACTTTGTGCATGACATGAGTAATTTTTCCAACAATTGTTTACAGACAGATTGTTTCACTTTTAATTGACTATATCACAATTCCAGTGGGTCAGAAGTTTACATACACTAAGTTAACTGTGCCTTTAAGCAGCTTGGAAAATTCCAGAAAATGATGTCAAGCCTTTAGACAATTAGACAATTAGCTTCTGATAGGAGGTGTACTGAATTGAAGGTGTACCTGTGGATGTATTTTAAGGTCTACCTTCAAACTCAGTGCCTCTTTGCTTGACATCATGGAAAAATCTAAAGAAATCAGCCAAGACCTCAGAAAAAAAAAAATTGTGGACCTCCACAAGTCTGGTTCATCATTGGGAGCAATTTCCAAATGCCTGACGGTACCACGTTCATCTGTACAAACAATAGTATGCAAGTATAAACACCATGGGACCACACAGCCATCATACCGCTCAGGAAGGAGACACATTCTGTCTCCTAGAGATGAACGTAGATTGGTGTGAAAAGTGCAAATCAATCCCAGAACAACAGCAAAGGACCTTGTGAAGATGCTGGAGGAAACAGGTAGACAAGTATCTATATCCACAGTAAAATGAGTCCTATATCGACATAACCTGAAAGGCTGCTCAGCAAGGAAGAAGCCACTGCTCCAAAACTGCCATAAATAAGCCAGACTACAGTTTACAAGTGCACATGTGGACAAAGATCTTATTTTTTTGGAGAAATGTCCTCTTGTCTAATGAAACAAAATTTTTACTGTTTGGCCATAATGACCATCATTATGTTTGGAGGAAAAAGGGTGAGGCTTGCAAGCTGAAGAACACCATCCCAACCGTGAAGCATGGGGGTGGCAGCATCATGTTGTGGGGGTGCTTTGCTGCAGGAGGGACTGGTGCACTTCACAAAATAGATGGCATCATGTGGAAGCAAAATTATGTGGATATATTGAAGCAACATCTCAAGACATCAGCCATGAAGTTAAAGCTCAGTCACAAATGGGTCTTCCAAATGGACAATGACCCCAAGCATAACTCCAAAGTTGTGGCAAAATGTCTTAAGGACATCAAAGTCAAGGTATTGGAGTGGCCATCACAAAGCCCTGACCTCAATCTGATAGAACATTTGTGGGCAGAACTGAAAAAGTGTGTGCGAGCAAGGAGGCCTACAAACCTGACTCAGTTACACCAGTTCTGTCTGGAGGAATGGGACAAAATTCCAGCAACTTATTGTGAGAAGCTTGTGGAAGGATACCCAAAACATTTGACCCAAGTTAAACAATTTAAAGGCAATGCTACCAAATACTAACAAAGTGTATGTAAACTTCTCACCCACTGGGAATGTGATGAAAGAAATAAAAGCTGAAATAAATTATTCTCTCTACTATTATTCTGACATTTCACATTCTTAAAATAAAGTAGTGATCCTAACTGACCTAAGACAGGGAATGTTTTCTATAATTAAAAGTCAGGAATTGTTTTAATGTATTTGGTTAAGGTGTATGTAAACTTCATATATTAAATGAAAGCTCTCACTCTCAGGAATGTGACTGTATAGTTTATTTTGTTGCACTAATACCACAGTTTAAAAGATTTTCAAAAGAATCACAAAGTGAAATATGATTTCTTTAAGTCATCAAATACAAACGTCTCTTTTATACTCCGATAACTGCTATTGTAAACCCCAAATAGCGAAAAATGTTATATCTGCTTTTACCTTAGGCAAATATATTAAAAATGAGCCATTTTTACTTGTCTGTGAGCTTACTTGGCTGAATAATCCAATGTTATATCTTAGATGTCCAGAACAACATATGCCATCCAGAAGGAAAAGCATGCAAAACAAATCATCAGAAAAATATGTGTTCGACTACTGATGATAAAATGTTATTTATAATCTGAAATGGGATGATGTCTCTTTCTAATGACACTTAGATTGATCTTCTAGTCCACTCAGAGGCCGAGATATTCAATGAAATAATGAGGGTGTTGCTTGAACTGAAAATTAGACTGAATGTCTATGGACGAGCACATCTGTGAGGGATAAAATGTGTTAGAGCGCCACCTACATTTCAGATCTGTATATTGTGATGGAATGTGAGAGAGAAAAAATATTTCTAGTGCTTTCTGCCATTTAGTGGAATAAAATTAGACTTTTCAAAGTGAGATAGAGTGAACAGAACCAGAATTACATGTTTATCTGTTTATCATAAGATTACAAACACATACAATATCATTTAAGAATAGTTGGAGTTTTTCTTTCTATTTGGGGGGGATTTCTGAAAAAATTAGACCAATTTTTGGCAATTAGTCCACAGTGTGTGAATGGTGAGCTTTTAAATTAGTGAAAAATTGCGGGTGGCAGCCCAAAAATGCACCAGAGTCTAAGGGGTTAGAGCGCTCCTATTGCTAAACAATATTAACTTGGTGTATTAATATAGAACTCTTGTGTGCTCACAGATGCATGCATGACAACTAATTTCAACTTCAAATGAGGCTCATCCAATCCGAATTTAATGTTTTGAATCACTGTTAAATTTTGAAGCTGTTTTTGCATGATGTCAGATGTATTTATTTGTTATGAATTTTCTCATCTTCTCGTTTGCATTCATCAAGGTTCAAATATGAACAAAATAATAAAATAAAAAAGAAAATTTAACTGGTAAAGTTTTTTTATTCTTTGGATTAGGCAAAAGGAGTCATCACCACATGTTAATATTATAATAGGGTACAATGTGGCTAAAAGCCCCTGGGTTAAAAGGCACTTTTGATTTGATTTTCTCCAAAACACTTAAAAGCAAGAAAAACTTCCACAGCACTTTCTTTAACAACTGTTTGTCACTATACACGGCACAATATTTCTGATCCATGATCTCATTGCGTGCAATGTCTAAAGTTTGATTTTAAGGTAATTTTATCTAATATTTAATCATTTTAAAAATGTAGCTGATGAGAATCCCTGAAATTATCACATTTATTTTGAGACAAAATATTTCTTTAGCATTCTCAGTTTTGTTTTGTTAATGGTGCTTAACCTCGTGCGACCTTGTGTACACATGCGTGGACGTTGTATTTTGGCTTCGCTATATGCAATGCATAATTTAATTTCATTTAAACGGACTGATCTCAGTTCAGGAGACTCTGTGCTGTCAGTAAAGGGTTAAACTTTCAACGCACCGAGTCATGTGATCAAACAACATGGCGCTGATCTCAGCTGAGTTTTTCTTTGGGAGAAAACTATGTCTGATAAGAAACCTAATTAAGTTTTTACACTGAAACCTGATTGAGCCAAGAGAGTCTCTAGTTTAATCACGAAACAGCACGCTGTTAAACACAATGACCACATATGTGGACTATAGTCTCATTTTCATTAAAATATCCTATATATTTACTGTACATTATCACATTGAGAATAAATGGATTCATCCAAAAGCTGAAAAATGTGTCTTTCAGAGGCTTTATATGGAGTTAGGATGAAAATAAGGTGCATTTCAAACTGTTCTGAGACCAGTGCAGACAGACAGCACACTGGAGGTTAAGTCATTCACTAAATAGGGAGCAAGGGAGCATCCTATAGCTCTCTATGCAGTTAAGTGCATTCACTCCTAAAATCTGATCAAAAGTTCAGTTTCAGGCTGCAGATGATGTTTGGATCACTCAACATGTTTGACAGACATGTGACAATGATAATCAGTACATAGATTCAGAATTTATAATGTATCATTTTATTTTAACATGATTGACAGTGATTGGATGATGCTGGACATTACTTTGAATCAGAATTAATTATGATAATTTCTGATTAACATCTCAGAAACATGAATAATCAACACTCCTGGAAACATCATAAACTATTTGATGAAAAATATCTGACTTTCTGTAGCTTGATATTATTTAAAATTTCACAACTTAGTCCCGCTGTCCACATATGAGGACATACATTTTTAGGAAAACTATTTGCTCTATTTTTTATTTTTTTTGTGCTGGTTTATTAGGTGCTACTAGTTACAAATCAAAAAGGGAACGAGTCACGATCTGGTCTCAGGAGATTAAATCAAACGTTTTTAAATAACTGTCTAATTCATGAAAGGATAAAATAGTGCACACTTTTCTGAAGTGCTGAAAATGAATAAGCATTATCTTAAAGGGACAGTTTACCCAAAAATGAAAATTCTCTTATCATTTACTCACCCTCATGCCATCCCAGATGTGTATGACTTTCTTTCTTCTGCAGAACACAAATTAAGATTTTTAGAAGAATATTTCAGATCTGTAGGTCCATACAATGCAAGTGAATGGTGACCAGAACTTTGAAGCTTCAAAAAGCACATAAAGGCAACATAAAAGTAATCCATACGACTCCACTGGTTTAGTTAATGTCTTCTAAAGCAAAACGATCGCTTTTGATGCGAAAACTATAAATCATCGCTTCTGGGCGGAGTTCACGCAGTCTCTCGTGTGACATATTAGCGTCAGCATGTTATAGACGTAATCTTACGTTTGTCTCTCAGTAGAGACATCCAGGATGAGCACACAAACGCCACATTGAGTAAACAAACAGATAAAACCAACGAAGCTTCTGAGCAGCGTTCCTCCAACTAAATTGTAAACAGTGCAACTCTTCCGGGCGTGTCGCATGTGCGTCTGCTCTCGCGTGAACATGCCAACGTGATTACCTCACACGTGCGTACTGCTGATGACCGGAAGCGACTGATCTTTTTCCCAGCAAAAGCGATCGTTTCACTTTAGAAGACCATTAATGTAACCAGTGGAGTCGTCTGGATGATGTTTATGCTGACTGATCACCATCCACTTGCATTATAAGGACCTACTGAGACGAGATATTTTTCTTCAAATGTGTTCTGCAGAAGAAAGAAAGTCATGCACATCTGGGATGGCATGAGGGTGAGTAAATGATGAGAGAATTTTCATTTTTGGGTGAACTGTCCCTTTAATTTATTACTCAAAAAGCATCTTGCTGTCTCAAAAGTATTTGCAACTATTGTCGTTATATTTACACTATACTACTAGTAACGCTGTCATCACCTCTACACCTGATTGACAAAGCCGTCAGCTAGTGTCTGTATGAACATCAGATCCATTATCAGACGTTCACTCATTAACAACAGGAAGTGGCTTTATAATGTCAGCACAGGGCTGTTTGTTGCTAATGAAGACGTATGTTCTGCTCTCTAATGAACGCGGAGTGCCGGCTGCAGATCTGCACAGATTTCATTAGTATTCAATCCAACAGGGACAGTAGCAGCAATTAAATGTTCGACCATTACTGTACAGAAAATTGCCCAATCCGGCCAGAGTGCGAGCACAACACAGAGATGAATGTTTTGCCTATCTACTGCCATCAAGTCACATTTATAAAAGCCTTTATGCATCTAAAACAGTCTCTAAATGAAACACTGGACAAATCTATATTTCCCCGCAGATCGATTCTGCTTTCATATTCCCAGAGAACACAGGAATAGATCTGGAACTCTGGGCCGGATGCATTAAATGTTCTGACCGCTGGCAGATGTTCCAAGCGGTCACATCCATTTAGGAGCTTCATGTTTGTGTGATATGCTAATAGATCTGCCACAGTTAAAAGAGCTTCAAACCGCAAAGGACAATCACACGGCTGTACACTCAGATGCTTAAAGCAACAGAACACGCAATATCTCAAGATCATATTTATAAACTTATGTGTGATATTAGTGTGAAACAGCTCAGCCAGTCACATATTCTCTTTCTGTTCGTTCATGGTCAACCTTATTTATACGTTAACCTGGCCATGTAGAAAGTTTTGGTGCATCTACAGGATAATGAAAATTATTAGGAAAGGGGGGCTGTGTTTTTTAGTGAGCATTTTAAGTTAGTCTGTAAACTGTAAACATGTTAAAATTCTCTGAATTGATTACACACATTTTATTGATTTATTTATTATTTTTTTATCCCTTTTTCTCACAATCTGGAATGCCCAATTCCCAGTACTTACTAGGTCCTCGTGGTGGCGCAGTTACTCACCTCAGCCCGGGTTCTGAGACCGTCAATCCGTGCATCTTATCACGTGACTCGTTGTGCATGACACCGCGGAGACTCACAGCATGTGGAGGCTCATGCTACTCTCCACGATCCACACACAACTTACCACACGCCCCATTGAGAGCGAGAACCACTAATCACGACCACGAGGAGGTTACCCCATGTGACTCTACCCTCCCTAGCAACCGGGCCAATTTGGTTGCTTAGGAGACCTGGCTGGAGTCACTCAGCACGTCCTGTATTCGAACATGCGACTTCAGGGGTGATAGTCAGCGTCAATACTCGCTGAGATACACAGACCCCCCTGAATTGATTACACACATTGATTATTTCCAGTATGTAACCAAAAGAGTCTAATAAATTACAACAAGGGCATAACTGTATAAAGTTACAGATGGTGTGTGAATGTCCTATGTTATGATTTCTAATTTTTTTGTAATAAAATTCAATAATGTAAGTTCACTGTAAAAAGTGTCTGTTAATGCTAAAAGAATGTAAATAAGCTACAGTAAAAAAAATTAAAAATAAAATAACTATGGTAAAAACAAATATATTTTACCAGAAAATACATGTATTTTTGCGGTAAAATATTGTAAAAAAAAATAAATAAAAAAATTAAATTATATATATATATTTTCTTTTATTTCTTTTTTTAAAAGTATGACTTTACCATATAATTAATGGTAAAAATTACTATTATGTTTAACAAGAGAATCATGTACTTTTTACAGTAAACTATTGTTACAATTACGGTGAAAAACAATAATTGGGTTTTCCCAGAAGTTTCTGTGTAACCCATCACATTTTATTATATTTTATGGGAATAGTTGTGTTTCTTCATTGGGGTGTTCTGTGTTATATTTGATGTAGTTAATATTTATTGCATTATTTAAGTGTCACATGTGTTTCCATGATGGTGTTTTGTGTCTCTACATGACTGCTCCTGGAAGCATCACTCTTGATAAACTTTAATGTGGCCTTTTTTAAGTACTATGGTGATTAACAATATATTTGAAAGACTTTTATAGTTCCAGAAGATTTATTTTATTTAATAATAATAATAATAATATAATATTATATATATATATAAAAATGTAAAATAACATTTTATTATTTTTGTTTTTTCCAGTTTAAAAGTGTTTACTTGAATACATTATACTGCTGTTAGATATCTGAATAAAGACCTGTTTTAATTTAGGGGTGTGTGAAAATGTCATCATTCTAGAAATACATTTCTAATTAAACTATATTCAGAGTCATTTAATGAAAATACTGGCCATTATTCACCATTAAACAGGCACCATTAGCTGAAGGCAACGGCACGATCAATCTGGATTCAATTCCAAACAAACACTTTACTCACTGCAGGTGTTTGTCAATGAATAAATGCTTATAAATCCTTTTAATAAACGACAGAAAAGTGTTGAGCAGAACTTGCACTAAATGCCTTCAGTCCTTCCGCTATATGTACCACAGTAAAGCACAGTAAATTAGAGTAAAGCCGTTTTGACTCTGCAACAACACAAAATCAGCTCTAAACACTCTGTACCACAATAAAACACTTTATGATGTCCTCTCGGATGAATACTGAATATTAACTTTGTTCTGAACTAGAGGAAGAGAGGCAGATGTTTGTCAACTAAGATACTGAACAGGCCCATAACCGATAAAAGGAATATTCCAGGTTCAGTACAATTTGAGGCATTTGAGGCATAATGTTGATTACCACAAAAATTAATTTTGATTCGTCCCTCCTTTTCTTTAAAAATCTGTGTTCCAGTGAGACACTTACAATGGAAGTGAAGGATCAATTTGACCTCTGTAAGTGACATTACCACAACAAAAACACGCTGAAACTACTGTGAATGTGTCACCGGGTCAAGACGTTCTTACTCGACACAGTTTCCAAGTGTAGAATTTGCAGGAAGTTTAACTGCTCACATTATTTTGGTGTAGGGCATCTGTGCAATAGTGTGGCATATAGTATGGTATAGGGCTTTGTGCAATATCTGATGTGTACATGCATGTTAATTGTAGTTTATTTGTATGTGTGCTGCTATGTTGACTGTGTTCTCTCAAATACCCAAGACAAACTTAATCTAATCTAATCAGCACTCTCATTTAACACAAATGTCTTCCAATCACTTTGTCACTGTAAACCGCTGTCAGTGTAAACACCTTTTATGTATCAATAGAGGTGCAACAATACAGAAAATTTGACCAGTATGAATGTCAATGACTATTTTTATTATGGCTTTTAATCAATATGATGTGTGATATTATAAATCTATACCGTTTATTCTGTTGTGAAACAAAACATTCACACAAAGTCACATACTTTAAGTGAAATCAGGCATTAGATCATTAGAGTCCTGCCCTCAACACACGCCATTGGTTGATCAAACAGATAGCCCCGTCCCCACTAATGCCACTGGCTGAACAAACAAATAGTCCCACCCCCAACTCACACTACTGGTTGAGTTGATGTTGTGTCACTCAAAATAAACAGAGAATTTTTATAGCACCACAGAGACACAGTGTTTACAGTTTTCGAGAAAATTAATCTACACATGGCTTACATAGTTGTCTCTGCAAGTTTAGCTGGAACTACAAAGTATTTTAACACCGAAAACACACTTCAGCTTTAAAAAACACTAATATTACACAGAATCTGTGCATGCAGAAAGTCTTTAAATCATATAGTTCTCCACATCCTCTGCACTTTGAATGTTCATTTATTAACACTTATGTTGTGTTCTGGTAACTTTGACCTGGACAACTTTTTTTTTTCTTACGAAGTTTTTTTTTAATACTTAATCCTTTAGATGAGCATGTGGATGTGTGTTTGCACACAAAAGTCTTCAGACATGTGCACACACACACGCAAACACACACACGCACGCACGCACGCACGCACACACAAACACACACGCACGCACAAAACACACGCATGCACGCACACACAGTACAAAACCTTTCATAATTACTTAAAAAGAAGTTGATAAATAGATCTAATGCAATATCTTGTGATAATATGCAATATTTTATTTATTTTTTTTATCCCCTTTTCTCCCAATTTGGAATGCCCAATTCCCACTACTTAGTAGGTCCTCGTGGTGGCGCGGTTACCCGCCACAATCCGGGTGGCGGAGGACAAGTTTCAGTTGCCTCCGCTTCTGAGACCGTCAATCCGCGCATCTTATTACGTGACTCATTGTGCATGACACCGCGGAGACTCACAGCATGTGGAGGCTCATGCTACTCTCCACAATCCACACACAACTTACCACACGCCCCATTGAGAGCAAGAACCACTAATCACGACCACGAGGAGGTTACACCATGTGACTCTACCCTCCCTAGCAACCGGGTCAATTTGGTTGCTCAGGAGACCTGGCTGGAGTCACTCAGCACGCCCTGGATTCGAACTCACGACTCCAGGGGTGATAGTCAGCGCCAATACTCGCTGAGATACCCAGGCCCCCCAATATATGCAATATGAGAGATTTATAAACAATCTCAGTGGGCTGGTCATTTTTGACCGGAAACACAAAATGTGTTAGCACAAAACAAACACAACACAAGGGTTAAATATTTTGGCTTATTTAATTATGCTATCTGTTACCAATAAAACTAAAGTACTCTCAGCTCAACCTGACACATTTGACCATGTTTACATTCATTCCATAGAAGTTTGAAGATTTTGACTTAACATCAGCGCAGAAAATATGAAAAACATCTGCAGATTTCATCTGTGGCTGTATTGTGCATCCCTGTGTGTAAATCAACCTCAAAGATCATTTTAAGCCAAAACAGGCACAACTTTCAGAAGAACTTTAAGAACTAAATGAATGCTAAAGCACACAGGACTCAACAGTCTCTGTCTTGCTGGTGGAAGTGGTGTTATAATATCTGAGTGATGTCACAGATATCACGCCGGTCACACAGACACACACGTGTCTTACCTCCTCTATACTCCAGTGGGCGACACGACTGGCCTGAACGCCCGCCACACCCGGCAGCAGTTTACAGTGTTGCTCCCAACACAGCGGCAGGTCACGAGACGGGTGAGCCGACATTGCCGACAGAAACACCGACTGATGCAGAGCCTGCTGGAGACTGTCCATGTTACGCTCTGAAAATACAAACACACAGGTCAGTGAGGAACATCGGTAAACGAATAGTCAACTTTTAAGATATGAGAAAGTATTCTCACACTATCACAAGCCCGTTAAACCTTCAATCATGTGCAGGATATGAACAGCAGATATCTATCATTCAATTTACACTAGTTAACATGGTAATACTTGAGATCAGCAATGAAATTACTACTAGTACAAATTTGTTTTTCACTAGTGGCAATGTTATTTATGTAACTAGTCATTTTTAATTACTCTTCAATTTAATGATATCTGAAATCCACTTCCAGATTTCTAACATGCTGAAATACATTTACAAATATGCAAATTTGCATTTTCACTTGCTGGAATTCAGTTGTTGGTATCAGAAAACAATATCTGTACCAGTAACAATAAAAAAATAAAATAAAATAAAATTTTATATTCAAATAAAAAATGTTTACTAGTAAAAAGTTCATTGGAGCAAGAAAGTTAACACTTTCTAAGAAGACCATATTTATAATGCATTGCAAAAGTATTGCATTATAATGCATTCATAATGTCTCATAATACGCCTTATTATTTGATATACAACAGTTAGTTCCGGTCCTGGAATCTGATTGGACGAGATACATTCCATGAGTACTGATGGTCTGACACCATCAGCATTCGGACGCTTCACTGTGTGTATCAATCCGCTGGTGTTTGTGCCGTTTTAAACTAAAGTGTAAGAGCAGTGCAGATGTGTTAAGAGCTATCTGTCTCTTTACATTTAATTTTGTGACATTACATATTTTAGCCAGCAGGTGGCAGCAAAAGACCATTTTTGTGTGTAATATGAGCCAGTTTGTGATGTGAAGTGAGTCAGCGTCAGTCAGTGTTTACATTCATCAGCACTACGTGATCGCTTGTATTACTACTACACTACTAAAGCTAGGAAATAGCTTTAAATGGCTTTAAACGAACAACTTCAGCATTAAGGCTCATCAAAGCTGAGAGACACAACAGACTGATTAATTACACAAACTCAAGGTGCTTACCTCTTATCAGAGTTTCCGCATTGAACGATTGTGGTTTCTACAGTGAATGACTCATGCGCACTGTGAAATAGGGAGGAATACTCCCGCTTGAACGGTTATTTTTCCAATGAGAAAATAGGATGAATTTCACCAAAATGACATTATCTTCAGAAAGCTGACTAACATCAACAGGTGATCGCACACGCTCCATAACTCACTCTCTCTCTCACACACACACACACACACACACACACACACACATACACACACACACACACATCCTTGTTTCTCCAGTAACTCGTTAGAAACAGCCCAAGCCATAATACTAGTTTTAAAGAGATGTTTTTGAATAACTAACGAAGGCTTGGACGCATCATTTGGTTTGAACCAGCAACGGCAGATTCTGATCCGTCACATAAAGTAGTTCCATGCACAAATACGTTTTTTATAACCGTACGCGTTTTTCCTAATTTTTAAAAATGTACTTGTTCATTGAACTGTTGTTTATAAGCAAGATCACACTCGCAATTGTGCTATATGGCCCTAAATCAGCACAGTGCTGATATAGAACCATATTACACTCTTGCTTGTGTGAAATTGCTTAATTATAACTTCACATAATTACATTTTTACTACAGATATAATACATTATAA
Source organism: Myxocyprinus asiaticus (assembly GCF_019703515.2). Lineage (NCBI taxonomy): Eukaryota > Metazoa > Chordata > Actinopteri > Cypriniformes > Catostomidae > Myxocyprinus > Myxocyprinus asiaticus. The sequence continues at coordinate 542,927 of NC_059384.1, forward strand.
TACTTAACCTATTCATTGTTATACCTTGAAAAGTATAATGCGTTATAACACAATCAATTTTATCCACAGAAGTTTTAATGCAAATTAAATGTAGATGTTGGAAGTCAGAATAAAAGTGCACAGAATACAAAGGAACATTGAGTAAATAATTAATTGCTTTTTTACTAGATTCATTTTTTTTATATCAAGAATGGATAACGCAAATAATGTCATTTTGGATCAAGAATTCATGTTTTAATATGAATTTAGAATAATGATATACATTCAAATAATCGCTCTATTCATTGGGATACAGTATAGATGAACATTAATTTATTATCACAGTTTATATATTAGTTTTATTTAACACCAAGGAAACGCTTCTAATTAAACCTTTCATTAAATCATTGGATATATAAACAAAAATAATTCATGTTTTACTAGTGCAAACCTAATTACTGATTTAAAAAATGGATAGGGAAGTAATAGACTCTAAAAACGAAATTAACTCGGAAAAACCAGTTCAAACTGTGTGTCACATCTGTCTGATCACAGAGAGAAATAGACGAGACAATGAACGATGACACGTGATGACGTTCTGGGCGACTGAGACAAGAGTACTTTGATCAGATGGGTAGATCATGATAGTGCACACACAGAAACATGTTTCTGATGTAAAACACATACTAATAAACTCTGTTATGAATGACACGAACCAGCATACAGTCCACAAATGAAAAACTGAGTAATTCCTTTCTAAAGGTCATCTCTATTCTGCCAAGTTTACTCCAAAAAAGAAATGATACATTTATTTGTGTTTTATTTGATCCTTCAGAAGCTGTTTTATGCTCATTACAATGTGTAACAAAATATATATATATTTGTTTTGCTTCCTGGGTAGTAAGTGTTATTCCCTAATTGATTATGCCTCAAAAGTATAGAAAATGTCTATTATTCCCCACAAACTCTGCTTTTGTGACCAGGACAGTGATATTTTATAATTTACCTATTTTCCAGAACATTCCAGATAGATTCAGTGCTGAGTAAAATTGGAGTAACTTCTAGAACTTTCTAGAACTTTCCAGTAATATAAATAGTAGTATAAATACAGGGGCCTTAAGCCCACCAGTTCAGTTCCAGCTGCCTAAGTGGATACATATCAAGACCTTGCTGGATGCCTTGAAGTATGATGAGTACGGCTGGGAGTTCATAGCAGACTTCAGAATGGTGGCATTCCTGATGGGTCTCCAAGGCGGTTTCCCTGCTATCTTTGCCTTTGGGACAGCAGGGACACCAAGGCGCACTACCACAGGCGGGACTGGCCACAGTGGACCGAGTTCTCTGTGGGGAGGAACAACATCAAGTGGGACCCGCTGGTGGACCCCCAGGAAGGTGCTGATGCCACCACTGCACATCAAACTGGGCCTTATGAAGCAATTTGTCAGAGCTCTAGATAAGGAGTCGGCAGCCTTCAAGTACCTTCAAGACTTCTTCCCTAAGCTGTCTGAGGCAAACCGGTGTCTTCATCGGACCACAGATAAAGAAGATCCTGGAGTGCAATGAATTCCCCAAGAAGCTCACTAGTAAGGAGAAAGCGGCTTGGAACAGCTTTGTCGCAGTGGTTCGGGGCTTCCTGGGCAATCACAAGGCCGAAAACTATGTGGAGCTGGTTGAGACTCCGGTGAAGAACTACGGCACAATGGGCTGTAGGATGTCCCTCAAAGTCCATATCCTTGATGCTCATCTTGATAACTTGAGAACATGGGAGCGTACTCAGAGGAGCAAGGCGAGCGCTTCCATCAGGATATACTGGACTTTGAACGCCGCTACCAAGGACAGTATAACGAGAACATGATGGGAGACTACATTTGGGGGCTGATTCGTGAAAGTGATTTCCAGTGTAATCATAAATCTCGAAAAACTACTCACTTCTACATCTTTTGTAGTCATTTTTGTATTACTTTAGTATAAATACATGTTCATTTGGATTCATATGTTGTTGTTTTTCTGACTTTATGTGAATGAAAAGACACAAATTCGCCCGTTTTCTCATTGGAAATAGGTAAATTTCAAAATATCACTGTCCTGGTCACAAAAGCAGAGTTTGTGGGGAATAATAGCCATTTTCTATACTTTTGAGGCTTAAGCAATTAGGAAATAACACTTACTACCCAGGAACAAAAACTGTGTTACAGAGTGTTACTGATGTTCTGTGTACGTATGCATCATGTTCTTTTAGTTCTGTGATTGTAATTCTGTGAACACAAACAGATCTGGTCATCATCTGCTCACTGAGATCTCACTTGAGTTACTGGCGAGCATCGTTGTGTTTAAAACACCTGTGAGGGTCTGGCAGAACGCTGAACTCTCACACTCAAACTCTCTGTATGATCTACATGAGAAAAGTGCTTTTAAAAAAAGCACAAATCTGTGTTTCAGTGAGACACTTACAATGGAAGTCAATGGGGTCAATTTTTGGAGAGTTTAAAGACAGAAATGTGAAGCTTATAATTTTTTACATTACATTAATTCTTCTGTTAAAACTTGTGTATTATTTGAGCTGTAAAGTTGTTTAAATCGTCGTTTTTACGATTGTTCATGGTTGCGTTATGTCGTCATGGTAACGAAGTTGTAAAATTGTCTATAACTACACAGATACGGTTATTAAGCAATTATATGACAGTAAAATCATGTTAACACACATATTGTTTATGTCTTGTGTCTATACTTTTGAAACAGTGAGTATTTTAATGTTTACAGATTATTGACCCCCATTGACTTCCATTGTAAGTGTCTCACTGGAACACAAGTCGAAATTTATTTTTGTGGTAATCAACATTATGCCACAAATGCTGTCGATTGCTAAATAAACAGATTAGTAACACAGATCTTTCATTTACAGCCCTCACAAAACACGGAGACCTTCAGATTATGTACAATAGCGTGAACATTTCCAGCAGAAGAAGTCTGAAGGTGGTGAATTTGTAAGAAAACCAGTTAACTGACCATCCGGACTCAAGTGTTGTATTAAACCTCGCTTACGGCCGCCTGTAACTCCACCAGTGCTGACAGAGTTCCTGTTAATGAGCTCAAATGAGGACTGATCTTCAGACTGTGTGTGTAGAACAAATTCAACAAAACACACAGAAGTCTTGAAATATCAATGAGGTTTCAATGGAACTGACAATCATGTCCAAATATTGTTGTTCCATTAGAAGATGTGTACTGATGCATTATTTAATTAATGAAAGTGTGTGTGTGTGTGTCTCCCAGAGGAACAAACAAACATCTCAAGGCCAGACCATAATGAACAGACCACTGACATCACTCATTGAGTGTCAGGACAGCAGCAAAAGTGGATCTGATACAGCAATTCATTTACGGGTGTTTCTTAAAATTCTGGCACTTTCATGTTTCAGGGGTTGATTTATTAAAACAAACAGATTTTACATTTGTTTAAACATTTGTTGTGAAAAGTCACATTAAAACTGAACTGGAAACTTTTCACCAGGCCTTCATTATTTATTTTTGGTATTTTCAAATGCCTTTTATGTATAAATTTGACTGTTTTAGTCTTGACCAACACAAAATATGTATCGTTTGAAAGCTTAGAAGCTCTACTTTACAATGCATGTAGTCATTATGACCAAAACTGATCAAGTGCTTTGAAATACAACCAGCATATTTGTTTTACTTACAGACAAAAATATAGCGAGTAATAGCCAAGTATATGTCTTTGACAATTATGTTGGTGTTGCTTATATGTCGCTTATTCACTTATAGCTTCATGAAAAATAAATGGAAAATAAAATATCACACAGCATTACTTAGAGGAGGTGATTATCTTTCAAACGAGCCCTCACACAAGGTAATCAGATGTATAGATCATTAGATAATCCACATGAAGCACAATGTTACATATGGCCACCAGGAGATGGCGCCAAATACATGACACAGATTCAATGATGATTCAAATGACACAGAATGAAACTCATACTGTGAAATCTACTGCGCCACTCAACATAGCACTTAAGTATCTTGTTATTGTGTCGCTTTTATTATTTTCATTCTATATACTAACATGTCTACTTCACAAATAACACATGCCTTCAAGCACATCCCTGTTATCTGTTACAGACCGTTTACATGATATCGATGCAAGACACAACGCAACCAACACAACCTACGGCCACTTTGCACTTCAGCACCTGCTCCGCTCTCTTTCTCAGTGGGACTCTGGAACTGCCAGTCAGCTGTGAACAAAGCTGACTTCATTCCAACCTTTGCCACGCAGTCCACCCTCAGCATCCTGGCACTGACAGAAACATGGATACGTCCAGAGGATACAGCAACACCTGCTGCTCTCTCCAACAACAACTCCTTCTCTCACACCCCTCGACACACCGATAGGGGTGGGGGAACAAGTTTGCTCATTCATAACAACTGGACTTTTTCACCACACTCTTCCCTATGTAACAATACTACTTTTGAATTCCATGCTATTACTACAATGCAACCCACAAAAATAAATGTTGTCATCTATCGCCCTCCAGGTCAGCTGACAAACTTTCTTAAGGAGTTGGATGTCCTACTGTCCTCCTTGCCGGAGGATGGCAGGCCACTTGTGGTTCTTGGTGATTTCAACATACACCAAGACAAGCCTCAGGCCACTGAACTGAATACTCTCCTGGCCTCATTTGACTTGGAAAAACTACACACCACAGCAACTCACAGATCGGGCAACCAGCTGGACCTCACTTTTACACGTAACTGTACCAACTCAAATATTCTTGTTACTCCTTTACATATCTCTGATCACTACTTTGTTCAATTCAACATGACCCTCCCATCCACATTAAAACAGACTCCACCTTTGGTTTCCTTTCACCATAACCTCCGTTCCCTTTCACCCTCTTGCCTTTCCACTGCTGTCTCTACCTCTCTTCCTACACAAAATGTATTTACCACGCTTGATGTAAACACTGCCACAGACACACTAAGCTCTACTTTAACAACCTGTCTAGACAACATCTGTCCTATCTCCTCTAGACCAGCACGTGCTACACCACCCAGCCCCTGGCTGTCTGACGTCCTTCGTGAACATCGGACTGACCTCAGGGCAGCTGAGAGGAGATGGCAGAAATCTAAAGATCCAGCAGATCTAGGTAAATATCAGTCTCTGCTTGCAACTTTTTCAGATAACGTTAAATCTGCAAAAACATCCTATTACCAGAACAAGTTCAACAGCACCACAGACACTCGCAGCTTGTTTAGAACATTCAACACACTTCTCTGCCCTCCCCCTCCACCGCCTGACACATCACTGACAGTAGATGTCTTCGCCACGTTTTTTTACTAATAAGGTTACAACCATCAGCAATACATTCTCAGCACCACACCCTGTCAAACACCTGTCTCCTGTATGCAACTCTTCTGTCTCTATGTTCTCTCCTCTGACTGACACTGAGGTCTCTAAACTCCTTCTCTCCAACCACCCCACCACCTGTTCCCTTGACCCCATTCCTTCTCACCTTCTCCAGGCCATTTCTCCGTCCATCCTACCTGCACTCACACACATAATTAACACATCTCTACTTACAGGCACTTTTCCCACTACATTTAAGCAGGCTCAAGTAACCCCGCTGCTGAAGAAACCTGCACTTAATCCCACACAAATAGAACACTACAGACCAGTCTCTCTCATCCCATTCATGGCAAAATCACTTGAAAGGGCAGTTTTCAATCAAATCTCTGCCTATCTCTCACAGAACAAGCTGCTGGATGACAATCAGTCAGGCTTCAAAAGTGGACACTCCACCGAGACTGCCCTGCTGTCTGTCACTGAGTCGCTGAGACAGGCGAAAGCTGAATCCAGATTATCCATCCTGATTCTGCTGGACCTTTCTGCAGCCTTTGACACAGTCAACCATCAGATCTTACTCTCTACCCTCTCCTCACTGGGCATCACAGGAACTGTGCTTGACTGGTTTAATTCCTATCTCTCAGGTAGGTCCTTCAAGGTAGCCTGGAGAGGTGAGGTATCCAAGCCACATCAGCTACTTACTGGGGTACCTCAGGGATCAGTGCTTGGGTCACTTCTTTTCTCTATATACACAACATCACTGGGACCCATCATTCAAGCACATGGTTTCTCTTACCACTGTTACGCTGATGACACGCAACTCTACTTGTCTTTCCAGTCCAACGACACCACAGTGACTGCTCGAATTTCTGCCTGCCTGGCGGACATCTCGGCCTGGATGAAGGAGCACCACCTGCAACTCAACCCAGCCAAGATTGAACTCCTTGTCTTTCCAGCCAACTGTGCTGTTGAACACAACATCACCGTGCAGCTGGGTGCAACTACAGTAGCGCCTTCCAAATCGGTCAGAAATCGAGGGGTAACCATCGACAACAGACTAAATTTCACAGACCACATCTCAAAGACCGCAAGATCATGTAGATTTACACTCTACAATATCAGGAAGATAAGACCCTTCCTCTCTGAACATGCCACACAACGTCTTGTTCAGTCACTTGTCATAACTAGACTGGACTACTGTAACGCTCTCATTGCAGGCCTCCCTGCATTTGCAATTAGACCCCTGAAAATGATCCAGAATGCAGCAGCACATCTGGTCTTTAATGAACCAAAGAGAGCACGTTACACCACTCCTTGTCTCCCTCCACTGGCTGCCAGTTGATGCACGTACCAAATTCAATTCTCTGATGCTGGCATTCAGAACAGTTACTGGGTCTGCTCCAGCATACCTAAAATCATTTATGCAGAGCTACGTGCCCACTTGAAGCCTGCAGTCGGCTAAGGAATGTCGCCTTGTTGTACCTACACAAAGAGGCACCAAAACACTTTCCCGGACTTTCAGCTTCATCATACCACGTTGGTGGAACGATCTTCCCAACTCCATCCGTGAAGCTGACTCACTCTCTGTCTTCAAAAAATGACTAAAAACACAACTTTTCCATGAGCACTTAACAAGTCATTTAAAAAAAAAAAAAAATTCCTGTTCCTGTTTTTTTCTGTTTTGAATACTATTCTGATGCTAGTGAAACTTTGTAATATGGCACTTTTCATACCACTGTCTCCTTAAGATGATTCGCTTGTGTTTTCCTCTTTTGTAAGTCGCTTTGGATAAAAGCATCTGCCAGATGAATAAATGTAAATGTAAATGTAAGAGTGAAATAAAATAAAACATTTCAATATTTATTGTGTGAAAATTATTTCTATCAATTTGTCAAAAAATACGACTGTCCCACAGTTGTACCGTCATTTCCACCACACCAAACAATGTTGCCCCTCATAAACTTTTTTCAAAAGTTGTTGTACTTGTTAACCAAGTGGACAAGTGTCAGTGAAGAGCATGAAATATGAAACAAAAAGAAAAATCAAGGGAAATATCACTTGTGAGCAGAATATTTTGATCAATCAAGCTGTAAAAAGTGTGAAAATATGATTTAATTGTGTGTATTTAGGATACATCAAATGTTAGTTATGAAATTAGCCTCAGCAAGACAAAGGAGTCGGTCATTTTATTTTAAAAGGGTTAAAAATGTCATTTCCATCAGCATCATTTTATCAGCACATGAACTGTTTTGTTGTCTTTGTGGCATTAGAGATGAGACTCAATAAAATCCACACTGCCACCTCTGTCACGTTACTCTCGTGGTTGCCAAGGCAATTGTCACAGTGCATCGTCGTCTGAGCAACTGTTTTCAATCTGTTGTGTCACATGACCAGATGAAATATAAAGACGAGGACGCAAGCGGACAAAGTGTCACAGAAAATTAAAGTCTCGCAGTGTCTGAGTTACTGTAGAACACGAGAGCATCACAACAGCAACAAAACACTCGATACATGATCTCTGCTGTGAGTCGCATCACACATTACAATCACATGAGAATGATCCAAGAACACTTCCACTGACCAATCACAATCGAGTATTACAGAGAGCCAGGTAATAATCTTCAATATCAGTGCTGGGGAGTAGTTAACTAAAAGTAGTGACGCTACTAACTTAACTACATTTTACAGACATAGAGGTAGAAATCCATTCTGTTATAAAAATCATGATTCTTGAGACTAATGATGAAAAATCCATTTATAATTTAATTTAAAAAAATTACACATCTTGCTTAATATGCTAATCTAATGATTAAAAGCTATATTTGTGTAGAGTTCCACATGAACAGGATTTCTCTCCATATTTACGGAGAGTATTTTTGTTTCTTAGAATTTATGTTTAGTCCTTTAAACCCTTAAACTCAGTGGATCCACCTGCAGGTCCAAAGGGGGGCACTATATCGCAAAAAAGTTTACACTCAAAACGTTAAAGTCTCCTTTTACATTAGTCAGGCATATAAGGCATAATTTGAAAGCTTAGAATCTGAAATAACCATCACTTCTGCATTTATGTTACATAAAGTAACAAAATAAAGCCTAAAATCATTTGCGTCGGAAATTAGCGCCCTCTAGAGGTAATGGGGTAGAAATATTTATATGAAAATAAAAGTCCTTCACATAGCACATAAATGGACAAGTCATATATCAAATGAAAGCTCTCACTCTCAGGAATGTGACTATATAGTTTATTTTGTTGCACTAATACCACAGTTTAAAAGATTTTCAAAAGAATCACAAAGTGAAATATGATTTCTGTAAGTCATCAAATACAAACTTCTCTTAATGCTCCGATAACTGCTGCAGTAAACCCCAAATAGCTAAAAACATTATATCTGCTTTTACCTTAGGAAGTTTTCTAAAAAATGAGCCATTGTTTACTTGTCTGTGAGCTTGCTTGTGTGAATAATCCAATGTTACATCTTAGATGTCCAAAACAAAATATGCCATCCAGAAGGAAAAGCATGCAAAACAAATCATCTGAAAAATATGTTTTCGACTACTGATGATAAAATGTTATTTATAATCTGAAATGGGAGGATCTCTCTTTCTAATGACACTTAGATTGAGCTTCTAGTCCACTCAGAGGACGAGATATTCAATGAGATAATGAGGGTGGTACTTGAACTGAAAATTAGACTGAATGTCTATGGACGAGCACATCTGTGAGAGCTAAAATGTGTTAGAGCGCCACCTACATTTCAGATCTGTATATTGTGATGGAATGTGAAAGAGAAAAAAATATTTCTAGTGCTTTTTGCCATCTAGTGGAATAAAATGAGACTTTTCAAAGTGAGGTAGAGTGAACAGAACCAGAATTACATGCTTACAAAGTTAGGACAAAAAAAAACGAGAAAACAAAAAATGTTGTTTATCGTAAGATTATAAACACATACAATATTATTTATAAATAATTGGAGTCTTTTTTTTTATTTGGGGGGTTTTCTGAAAAATAAAACCAATTTTTTGCAATTAGTCCACAGTATGTGTGAATAGCTAACATCAAATCACAATACTTACAGTATCACAATATATATTGAATCGGCAACTAAATATCGTTGTAATGTCGAATCGGGTGGTCTGTGGCAATTCACAGAACTAGTGTGACAATAGTTCAGATATTTTACCAATAGTGTCGCTTTTCCAGTAACAAGCTACATTTTCCAACAAAACAATCCAGTATATACAACCGAGGGAGAAATCAAACATGCTTACCTAAACTGTCCTCTCTCATAGTGTTGGAAAATCCAAATTATTTAAGCGAATCAGTTCACTCAGACAGTCCATGTAAATGAACTAGTTCAAATAAATGATTCGCCGATTCACTTGAGCCCCTGAGCAGAAGTCAGTTTGTTTCTATTTTGAAGCCAAATATTTAGTTAACTGCTGCTGTTTATTAATATAGTTTCAAAAGGGATGCACCGATATGGAATTATATGGTGCCCATTTTTATGAGTGTTTACGGTAATCCTGATGACTTGCTCTCAGAGAGAATAATGAACTTCAACTGCAATAATGCATTAAACCAAAATGAGGCGATAAATTAACAGCATGTAATGAACATTAAAACAACAAAACAGACAATACAAACTGTAATCTCTGTAAACATGGTGTAATATTTATTCTAGCAGCCAGATGCAAGTATGCAGTCGTGTGTAGTGGTAAATATCGGCAGTAATTCTATTATCGGCATGATAAAAATATTTAGATTTTCACGGTTATCGGCCATTTATATATCAGCCGCCGATATATCATGCATCCCTAATTTTCAACTCAGTTATATAAATTAGTGTTGTTTCAAGTTTAATTTCTTGTTCGTTGTATTAATCACTTTAATTGAGATATACTTTGTTTTTTGTGCCACACAATACTGTTCTAAATTTGAACAGTATTTGAGTGGCATAAAATAAATAATAATCTTTTAAATATATAACTATATCTAAGATTATATTATAAATCTAACTAACACTTTCTATCAAGCCCATATTTCTAATGAATTGTAAAGGCATTATAAATGCATTATACTGAATTCATAATGTATCATAATTCATCTTATAATAAGTTATAACTTCTCATAAATAATTATAACTACAGTCATAACATAAACTTGTAACACACATTACAAGTCAAACTTCTATAATGGAAGTTATTTATTAAATAAGTCTCTAAATATGATGCACAAACATGGAAGTTTATTGAATAGAGTCCAGTATAGAATCTGTTTGATTTTTGTGCATACATATGTTCTGATATATTTTAACCTCATAGTTTTACAAGTGTTTTTCATAATATCTCAAAATTAATATTGTGTTATTTTGTATTCTGTATGCATGTGTAATGTGTATAACTTCAAGCTGGAAGTTATACACATTACACATGCACAAAATACTTGTAATGTCTAATAACCACTTAAAAATACTTATAATGTCTTATAACAACTCAATAATATGTTATAGATGTTTATAAGAAGACATTGCTTTTGTCACTTTACTTAAAGCACACCTACATTATTACATATAAATTACAAATATATAATACATTATAATTTCTGCAGATAAAATAGGATGTTGCTTGTGTTATAATGCATTATAATCTATGAATAGGTCAGTATTATAATGTATTATAATTGTGGTTACAATTATTTCTGAGAAGTTACAACATCATGAGACATTACTAATGCATTATAAATATGGACTTCATAGAAAGTGTTATCAATAACATCATCTGATAGACGTATTTTTAAAAATATTTTCTTTTCTAAATAGCTTTAATGTTTTGTTAGTAACTTGTAGCGTGTAGATAAATACTTTTCAAAAGAGTTGCTTGTCTGTAGTTTAACTACTCTTAATGAGTAGTTTTCAAAGTAGCTTCTGCAACACTGTTCATTATATAAAGTTCACCTGACATTATGATTTAGGAAGTGATTTCCATGCATCATATTACCGTGGTAAACATTAAATCTTACAAGAGAGCATAAGAATGTTTTTTTCTCTAATATCGAATGTCTATTTCTTGAAAACACATAACCCTTCAAGTTCATTTTCTTCTATTTTACGCTTTATAATTCTAATGCACCTAGACGGACCACAGTCCTGAATATAATACAAAGATGGCACTCACACACTAATGGCAGTGTTGAGGTTTAACGGTGTGTTGGAGTCTCATTATACACACAAGATAAGTGTTTATCGCCAGATCACATAATGTGAAGCCGCTCATTATTTCACTTGACAAATAAAATCTCTCTCTTCTCAAATGCAGAGAGCGTTCAGGCTTTAACAGCATGAGACATCAACGCTTAAGGTCACAGCAAGCTCATCGAGTCACATCGGTGATGTCTGCTCACATTAATGTCAGTCACATGACCGGCGCTTATGAGGGACGATCAGATCGATGAGAGCGAATCAATGCAAATGTCAAGGACTCTCTCACTGATGAGGATACTGAAATCATTTCACTGGAGCTCTAGAGTCTTTTAAACACTGACGACACAATACTTCAATGTCAAGCTGATGAAATGCATTCGTAAAAAGAGTTCACTTAATAGACTAAAACAAAAAATTAAAGTACATATTATTTCACAGGTTTCACTTTTAATAATTGTTAAATCACTCTTGAAGTATTCACATTTGCATGTTCAACTTTAAACATAAATCAGTGATGTCGAGCAGGCGATCCTACAGCATTTTTATGCATCATACAGGAGTCTGGCCTGTGATATCCAAAACTGCTGCCTAGGTATATTTACATATATTCCTTTGACATTATAGCTGCGCAAAAGTGCCCATTAAAGCATTCCATTGATGTCTACTCCCTCTGCGTAAAAAATCTGCAACACTTTCAAATAAGATTGTATTCGTTTACAGCATTATTAATCTACTTTAATATACATTTCTACATACACTAATGCATTTTTAAAATGACATTAGTTAATGCATTATGAACTAACATGAATTAACAATGAACACTTGTATTTTCATATATTAAAAAATGATCCAAGATAAATACATGCTGTAAAAATATATTGTTCATTGTTAGTTAATGATATCTAAAGCATTAACTAATGCTACAAAATATAACCTTAATAAAAAATGTTACCATAAAACCTCTAAATACAATGGGGTGTTTTTTTTTTTTTGCTTGTTTGTTTTTTTTGCAGAAGTGGAGTATGAACCAATCACAGACATGTCTGTTGCTCGATTTCTGTGTATAATATTTAAGATAAAAATTTAAGGGCCAATGTTAGGTATTAAATCGAAAATAAGGTCATTCAGAAACAACCTTGTCTTTTTTTATGTGTAGCCTATATGGTAGACAAAATAAGTATTTAATGTGAATTACAAGAAAATAATCAACAATTATGATGCCATAATTGTGCAGCTCTATTTGACAGATGATTTTAGGTTTATATTTGATGTAAGTCAGAACACAGGTAAACACCTAACATTATTTGTCATCAAATGCCTTTTGATGCTCCTGTCAGAAACGATTTAAAGAGAGAGAGAGAGAGAGAGAGAGAGAGGACAGTTTGTGTGTCCGATCAATCAAATCCATCAGATAAACGACTCTAGTTTCTGGAGAACCCCATGAAACTGATCTGTTCATGGATTACCTGTAGATGAGAGAACGTCTCCTGCTCTTGTGTGTGCTCTTGTAGTCACGAGCCATATGACTGATTTCACCTTCATTCATTTGAGTTTTTCCTGGCCACTTTGTTACCACTCGTTAAGTTTATCATAATCATACAGGAAGTGTATAACAGGTCAGCAGCATTTTGGGGAATCATGGGCATGTACCATGGTAACTGACCCTTCACTAAGCCCTGCCTTTAAATGCTATATCACCCTGTAGCTCAAGACTGGTTCCCACTGAAGCTAAGCAGGGTTGAGCCTGGTCAGTACCTGGATGGGAGACCTCCTGGGAAAACTAAGGTTGCTGCTGGAAGAGGTATTAGGGAGTCCAGCAGGGGTTGTTCACCCTGCAGTCTGTGTGGGTCCTAATGCCCCAGTATAGTGATGGGGACACTATACTGTAAAACGGCACCATCCTTCAGATGAGATGTTAAACTGAGGTCCTGACTCTCTGTGGTCATTAAAAATCCCAGGACACTTTTCGAAAAGAGTAGAGGTATAACCCCGGTGTCCTGGCCAAATTCCCCCCCATTGCCCCTTATCAATCATGGCTTCCTAATTATCCCCATCCATTAATTTGTTCTATAACTCTACTCTCTCCTCTCCATCAACATCTGGTGTGGTGAGCGTACTGGCGCACTATGGCTGCTGTCACATCATCCAGGTGGATGCTGCACACTGGTGATGTTTGAGGAGAATCCCCTGTTCACTGTGTAAAGCGCTTTACCATTTGCTATTTTCCTCAGACAACTTTGCTGTTTTCTAATGTGAGTGTATGAAAGTCAATGTATGCTTGAGTAGTTTTAACCTTGTGCAACCCCATGCATGGATGTTGTATTTTGTAGAGGTTTGTAGAAATTTTTGCAGATAACCAATAGTTCCAAAAAGCAACTATCGGTACCGATTAATCGGTAAAACCGATATATCTGTCTACCTGTAATATTTTGGCTTCGCTATATGCAACACATAATTTAAATTCATGTAAACCAACTGATCTCAGTTCAGGAGACTCTGTGCTGACAGTAAAGGGTTAAACTTTTGACGCACCAAGTCATGTGATCAAACAACATGGTGTCGATGACATCGTAGTTTGTCTTTGGGAGAAACACCAATAAAACTACATCTGGTAAGAAATCCGATAAAGTTTTTACATTGAAACCTGTTTGAGTCAAAAGATTAGAGTCTCTAGTTTCATCTGATATGACATTTTTAAAATTTGAGTGATTTATCGAGAAACGGCATGCTGATAAACACAATGACCACATATGTGGACTATAGTCTCATTTTCATTAAAATATCCTATATTTACTGTACATTATCACATTGAGAATAAATGGATTCATCCAAAAGCTGAAAAATGTGTCTTTCAGAGTCTTTATATGGAGTTAGGATGAAAATAAGGTACATTTCAAACTGTTCTGAGATCAGTGCAGACAGACAGCACACTGGAGGTTAAGTCATTCACTAAATAGGGAGCAAGGGAGCATCCTATAGCTCTCTATGCAGTTAAGTGCATTCACTCCTAAAATCTGATCAAAAGTTCAGTTTCAGGCTGCAGATGATGTTTGGATCACTCAACATGTTTGACAGACATGTGACAATGGTAATCAGTACTAGAGGTAGACCGATTTATCAGTTTTACCGATTAATTATTATTTTGTTGTTGTTGTTGTTGTTGTTTGATTGCTCCATGGCTGGCGCTGGAAGATTATTCAGTTAGAATGGCTTGGTTGTACAGTAAGTATCACGTGGGGATTTGCTGTATCCAAATCTTTCATTATTGACAATATTCATCCATATTTTCATCCTCACTGCAAAGCATATTTTGTTATTTTGATTAGATAATCAAGTGTCCTAAACTAAAGTGAAGGTATTAATGGAAATGTGCCACGTCAGCACATATATCATGTCTCCCACTTCATATCTTGTGAATAATAAACCCTATTTTTCATTAAACCTCATCTGGTGAAATATACTTGTATACAGCGCATACAAAACTCTAAGGTGAATATAAATATAGGCTATAAAAGGCTTAATTTGGTAAATACTTAAATATAGATCATTGTAACAAAGTTTTGTCAATGTAAAATAAGAGTCCCTGGCATTTTTCAGGTTTGTTTATAGTTAAAATTCCCGCGTTACATTCCGAATCATAATTTTTTCTTGCTATTATTGGAATTTTTATTGATAAACCATACATCTGAGATTTTATTTATTTTGCACTCTTGTAGCCTCTATGTCTGTACCCATCAATGTATGGAAAGAGAAAGAATGCTTTTTTAAAAAACTATTGGCCGATTAATCGGTTATCGGTCGACCTCTAATCAGTACATAGATTCAGAATTTATAAAGTATAATTTTATTTTAACATAGTTGGCAGTGATGTTAGATAAAAATCATTTGCAATATCACTCTTTATTCCGGCACACGTAAGAATATTATCCATTCAGTTTCAGAGAATATTTAGCCAAAATCCGTATCGTTCTCGGGATTCTCCCATTCATTCCTATGAGAAGTTCCACAAAGCTTGTCAGAGTGAACAACGGTAACCAAGGGGTGATTATGTGCCATTGTATTCTTTGAAGTACCCTGAAGCTTCATGCATATGGTATCACCACTATATGATAAAAAAGGAATATCTCACTGATATTGATTTCAATAATTCTGCAATAATCTAATAGCTTTCAAACCCTAGCTGTGCTACCTAACTAGGTACCATTTTTGGGTGTCATAATCACAAGCGAGTCTGCAGTATTTTTGGGGGTAGGGCGTTCACTAGGTTTTGAGAATGCTGTCTGTGGTTAGCAACACTAAATACAAAGGTGGCAAGACAGCTGATGGCCGCTAATTAGTTAAGCACACTGACCCTCAGATGGAAAGGTCCAGAACTGTGGGGCATTCCAGTTAGCCAGCACGACCTCCACTGTTACCATGACAACAGAGACATTATAGGATGAAGTAGCGCGGGTGAGCATTACTGGAGATGTTGTTTCACACTGAGGACATGCTGGTTAATTGAGGCACGAGCTAAATGTTTCATGTCATTTACATACAAGAAAAGATGACTGGGATTTTAAATATTTAGAGTGGAAAAACGAATTATTTTCTAAGACTGCATTCTCTGTGAAAAAAAAATGTCATGCTGTCTTATAATTTTTTCTGCACACTGTTTGGAACAGCCTTTACATTGGGATCGGGATCCTTTAAAATGCAGTATAGGTAGGCAACTCAATGATTTGGGAGAATGCTAGATAACAAGCTGATCATTATCTTGTCAAAATATGTACAATTTATTACTTAAAAACATGACTGCATCATTATTCTGCTCCAAAACAACAACTTCAGCATGTGCTTGTGTTCTGACACATCAACAGAGAAATAAACATGTGATGATCAAACCGTTCAAGCAGTGATTCTTGTCACATCTGTCACGTCAGTGACGTTTACTTCATGAGCGTTTGACGTTTCCATTCACATATTTGTATGCAAATTTGGGGGTCTTGCATCGCAAAATGCTGCGTTGAAACAGAAATATGCAAATAAAATGGCCAAAATGTACATGGATGCATTTTTTATTCGATAAGAAAACATGCAACTACAATGGAAACGGATATACTGAATACATACCTATAGGATTTATATAGGAATATACAGTGTATGTGCATCAAAAAAGTCATGTGACTTTGCCTTAACAAGCCATGTGAAAGTCATCTGATGCTGAATGCAAGCAAACATGAAGTTCATGAAACTCTAAACGAAAGAGCCACAGAGACTTCCATTTTCATTTCTATTTTGCATCAATTTCCTCAGAACTGATGATTTTGTTCTCTTAAACACATGGGATGGAAACATGACAAGTGTGATGTTGACATCAGATTATTATTTGTTCAGGACTCTTGCTGAGCTGCGGCTCTAATGACTACAGAGGATTTGGACCCAAATCCTGCTGTGAACGACACATCTGCATCCGCTCATTCTCTGCTGGTCTAGTCCAAAACCCCTCTAAAACCAGCACACACCAGACCAACCTGACCAGTGAAGGCCAGATTAAGCTGCAATGTAGACCAGACTTTATGCCGATAGTTAAAGTCTGGCTCTGCTACATCAGTTTTATGTGACTACAAGTTCCTGCTAATGTAATCTCGGCACAGAGCCGAAGGAGTCTGATAACAATATATCCTACACAATCAGCGTGGCTCCGCCTGACAATTTAATGATTTAATCGAGCAGATCTCTGGAGACAAATTAGGATTTACGAACAGCAGCTGAGAGCAGACGGCACAAAATGACTCAAAGATTTTAAAGGTGATTTTCATGATGGGGGAACATTTATGTATAAAACAGTGTAAAAATAACCTAAAAAAGTCAAGAATTGCCCTGTAAAGTCCCTTTAAGACATTGTGATGTACAGTGGGGTCCAAAAGTCTGAGACAACCAGTGAAAATGCCTCTATTTTGCAATGTAATTTAATACAAATTCATTACAAATTATATTATAAGAAAAACAATTTCTGAGTGAAAAGTTTAAAAATGAACATGACTTTGAGAATATCAGTATTTGGTATTTTAATGACAGCATGAACTGAAGCTGACATGATCAAAACCTGATGATCATGTTCTCCAGTAGGGCTGGGTATTAATACAGATTTACAGATTAGAATCTTAATGCTGCTAATTACTCAGGGGACCTTCTAACTCTAATTCTAACTTTCTGAATGTAAAGAACAGAAAGGATGTTAAAAGAGACATTATTCAGTGACTAATGTATTGTGTGGATCTCATCTTTGGACACACATTACACGGAACCATTGGTGGCCTTAGCTATGTTTCACCCGTTCAATTAAAACGGGCCCCGCCCTTCAAAGGGCCCCCAACAGACATGCCAGCGGCTAACTGGATTCCCGCAATCGGAATTTCTCTCTCCCGCTTGGCTTGCTCCCCCTCTGTCTGTCTGTGAGCTGTCCGTGGTGCTGAAAGAGCGCCAAGCGCAATTCATTGTAAACTACCAGTAGTTTCAGACACTTAATTCCCAAGCCAAATGTGTTATTGCTGTTGTTGTTAATTTAATATGAGGGAATTGTTTAAGCTGTTTTTATGTCAGCTGATACCTAACACATAGTGCTATTCAGTGCAGAATAGTAGTTGCTGAAGGGCGAGGCTTCTCCTTACTCCAAAGCAAAAATAATGACATTGTTTCAGTTTTTAAATTAAGGGAACTGTTTGGATTATTTCTATGCTGAGCTATTGATGCAGAAAGTGCACATAATGCATTTAAGGTGATGTCTGAAAATATATTTATGAAAATCAACTTGAATCTTTGCTTTTTTTCTCTCTTTTATGGTTTTTTATGGGAGGTAGGGCCCCACATTAGCTCTTGAAACGGGCCCCCAGATGCTTAAGACTGCCACAGCATGGAACAAGTCGAACCAAACTTTTACTTTCAACATGCTGAGTGAAATCTGAACATTTACCAGCCATTGGGGAATCACAGACATTTTTTTACTGAATTTGTGAGATTTCACTCATTTCCATGACTTTGAGATTTAACTCTTTTACAAGATTGTCTGATATTTCCAGGTGTTCTTTGACTGTGGGAACCCTGTTCAATGGAAGCAAGGAAATCTGTACAAAGTAGTTATTATGATCAAAGTCTTAAATTAGCTTATTTGATTAGTGACCTAGAGTGTGTAATATACCATCATAACTTTGTTTAAAATGTAAAAAAATCCTTGTTTAACCTCATGCGACCCTGCGTCCACGTTGTATTTTGGCTTTGCTGTATACGCATAATTTAAATGAATAAAAACCAACTGAATACTGTTCACAAGACTCTAGACTGTCATTTAAGTGTTAAACTTCTGGTGCACCGAGTCACATGACACAACAACATGACATCAATTTCTGTGAAGCGCTTCAATGGGTGCAGAGCCAACAAACATCAAGTTTTTTTCATTGAACCCTGTTTGGTTGTAAAGAGGAGAGTCTCTAGTTTCGTTTGATATGCCACTTTAAAAAAATCTGTAAATTTTTCACACGTCAGCACGCCGATAAACTTGATGTCCACATCCGTGGACACTGGCACCACATTTCCTCAAAAGCTGAAAAAACATGTTAGTTATTTTGTAAAATGTTGCTTTTAGAGGCTTTATATGGAGTTAGCATGAAAATAAGGTGCATTTCAAACTGTTCTGAGACCAGTGCAGACAGACAGCACACTGGAGGTTAAGTCATTCACTAAATAGGGAGCAAGGGAGCATCCTATAGCTCTCTATGCAGTTAAGTGCATTCACTCCTAAAATCAGATCAAAAGTTCAGTTTCAGGCTGCAGATGATGTTTGGATCACTCAACATGTTTGACAGACCTCTCAGGAGGTTAAATGCAAAACCTCAGATTTTCAATGCTGTCTCAGAGTTTTGTCTCTGTATATAGTAATAAGTGAATGCAAAAGAATCTCTTCTGTTTGGCCAACATTACTCCAGCTCCAGGCAAACTAATGCAGAGACTCAGAGGATATTTGTGCAGCTCTATTCACCTGCAGCAGAGAAAATAACACGCCAGAAGAAGCTCAAACCTGCAGGTGTACTGAAAGAGCTGAGTCATTGAAACGCCTCCACTAGAAGAAAATCGCAGCATAATCTTGCGGCATTCTAAAAATAAAACATTTCAATATCATTGCTTTAAGAGTTCAGGCCTGTTGATTAGACGCTGTAGATGTAATGTTAAGAGGCTCAGCGTGTGTGGATGCAAATGTTAATTTCAGAATGACTGTTTTCAGATAATTAGCATTGTTGATTTAACAGAGATGAATTGCTCATGAATGATGAATTTCTACTTTCAGAGCAGTATAATTCACCTGCAGACAGAAGTACACAACTCATCTCTCCTTTATAACGACACATGCAGCATTACTACACTAAACTCAATGTTTCTTGTGCTTTATATAAAGAGAGTTTATCAACACAGTATAAAGAAAAGTCCTGTGTGTGACCGTTCTGAATCACATACTATCATACTACTTGTACTGTTTCTGCAGTCTATATTATGCACTGTATACTGTGCACAGTATGAGAATTTTCTACAAGTCAACTGCAAGTAATCCTCAATAACTTAATGGTAACTAAATTTGCCAAAAAGTGCAACAATGTGAAAT
This sequence comes from Myxocyprinus asiaticus, assembly GCF_019703515.2. Lineage (NCBI taxonomy): Eukaryota > Metazoa > Chordata > Actinopteri > Cypriniformes > Catostomidae > Myxocyprinus > Myxocyprinus asiaticus. Next base: position 563,103 of record NC_059384.1, read on the forward strand.
GTTTATCAATGCATACTGTTTCACAAACTATTTTTAATAGTCAGCAGTATGCAGTATATATTGCACAGTATGAAGCGAGCAGCACTTAATAGTATTCCGTTCCAAGATATGAACAATACGTACATTTCTGTATTCAATTTTCACAAGATGCTTATTCTTGATATAAGCAGTGGAATTACTACTATTAATTAGGTTTGCACTAGAAAAACATTCATTCTTTACCAAAAATGACATCATCACTCATGGGAATGCACATTGTTCACTTCCCAAAATTGAATTTCTAATAAAAAACGTAATTTTTGAAGTCTGCAACTGCATTTACACAGAAGAATTTAACAATGATCTGTCATTCACTCCAGTTTAAAATGCAATTACAGATATCTATAACTAATTTCTTAATATTTGAAATTCCAATTTCACATATCAGCAATATACTTCTTACTAATACAAAAAATATTTTTATATGAATAATTATATTCCTGATATCAAAAACTGAATTATAACTAGTAAAAATGCTCATTTTTATATCAGTTATTTGGTTTTCACTCATTTAATTTCAGATATCTATAATGTTATTGTAACTATGTCAGAAGCCTTTTAAGATTTCTTTAATTACTTTTCAATTTATTGATATCTGAAATCAATATCCAGAAATACCAAATCTAACACCTGAAATGCATTTACAGATATTAAAAATAAGCATTTTCACAGGATGTACAGTAATTCAACTGTTGATATCAAGAATAAATATTTGCACTATGCAATTATTGATATCAAACAACAGCATTTTTACTAGCAAGAAGTATGTACTTCTTGATTCCATTTTTTGATATCAAGAATGTGCATTTCTGTGATGAAAGACAATTTGTGGAAATTATTCTAGTAAAAATGCATTTACAGATATAAAAATTGCAGCTTTTCCTAGTTGAAATTCCATTTTTGTAATCATGGTGCGAGTAATGGCATCACTCTTAATATCAGGAATTAACTATTTTTACTAGTGTAAACATAATTACTGATATCAACAATTCACTTTTTTACTAGCAGTAATTCCATTGTTGATCCTGCATGTGATTCATGTCGAAAGAGTTTGCGATAGTGTGTGTGTGTGTGTGTGTGTGTGTTTGAGTTGAAGAAGACTGGTCAATGACGATAATGTGTTATGTTGACAGACACAACACCTTCAGCTCAAATCACACACAAACACACACACATAATCATCCACGCACGTCTGAATCATGTGACTGACAGGCACACACATTCACGTTCTGTCTGTTGCTGACAGTAATATAATATTCTGATCTAGAGGGGACTCACGTCTCCATGGAAACAATCAGATAATTATAACAATCAAATCAACGAAACTGCTGTGAAAATGCTGGATATCATATTATTATCTGCAAACTGCAGCACCCCCACTCAAAATAAAACCGCTGACAAGAGTTTATTCTAGTTCAAACTCAAAATGTTTCATTTAATGGGTTAGTAAAAATGTCTCAGAGCCGTGAGGTCTAAAAAAAAACAGATGAATCAAAACACATTCAATTAAATGCATCAGATACACCAAAGCTCAACTCAAAAAACACAACCTCCCAAAACAACTGACCAGCCAATCAAAAGACTGTGATCTCCAATGGAGGACGGTAAAAAATGTACTTCGCTACTGTACTTAAGTACAAAAATGTAGGTATCTGTTATTTATTATCATGATTCATGAAGAAATTATTCATTCCATTGCAACAATTCTTTTCAATAAACATGTCGAGTCAGGTCGCAAAATGGACTGAATGATTGGTTCATGATTCAGACTGATCCGGTCACAGAGGTTTTCGAGTAAACAACTCACCGACTCAGTAATGTGACTAGCAACTCACTGAACTGATATCTCAGTGTTGTCTAATTCGAAATGAACCAAGAACCATGCATAACAACTTAAATTTTGGTCTAAACAGCTTGAAATTAACAACACAAGTACAACTTTAAAAATGTCAAAAATTCCTAAAATAACAAATCAATAGTCCCAATAGTCCCAATTTTTCTCCCCAATTTGGAACGCCCAATGTGCTCTAAGTCCTCGTGGTGGCATAGTGACTCGCCTCAATCCGGGTGGTGGAGGACGAACCTCAGTTGCCTCCGCATCTTAGACCATCAATCTGCGCATCTTATCACGTGACTCGTTGAGCGCGTTACCACGGAGACGTAGCGCGTGTGGAGGCTTCACGCTATTCTCCATGGCATCCACACACAACTCACCACACACCCCACCGAGAGCGAGAACCACATTATAGTGACCACGAGGAGGTTAACCCCATGTGACTCTACCCTCCCTAGCAACCGGGCAAGTTTGGTTGCTTAGGAGACCTGGCTGGAGTCACTCAGCACTCAGATTCAAACTTAAGACTCCAGGGGTGATAGTCAGCGTCAATACTCGCTGAGCTACCCAGACCCCCCAGATCAAGACTTTTAATACTCAAGTAAATCTTAAAAGTTGGACTTTTACTCAAGTAGAAATTTAAGATGGTACATTTACTTTTACAGGTGTATTTCATTCAAGTACAGGATTTCTGTACTTCGTCCACCGCTGGTGATCTCAGACAAGCCAATCCAAAACTGGCAATTTCAGAGCAGCCAATCAGAGCACTGAGATAACACAGACATGTACTCTAGAAAAGGAGTAAAAGCCAACTTCAGAGGAGAATAAAAACTCATTTATAAGAACACAATCCAAAGCTTGAGGTGTCTCATCTGCATAAAACAAAGTAACAGTGATTAACAGTGACCGACGACCAGTGTTACCGTCTCTGTGTGAGTTCAACTCTTGAGACGAACACTGAAAGTCTACCCTCTACCGCCCAACACTCATCTAAAACACATTAACACAGCAGCGTCCATATTACACCAAACTAAAAACTAAACTACACTGGATTTACAGACAGTTAACACATCCATATCAGCATTACACGAAGGCTTTATCACAAACCAAATGAAAGATTTGTGCACACTGACTCCAGGAAGCCAATCAGATCGAAACATTTCGCTGGAGCAAATACTACAGACTTGTGATTGGTTGAAATGTGAGAAAAACTCCAGACACTAAAGCGGAAATTTAAACATACTCGATGCCTCACCTGAAATGACACTGTTCACATCAATGTCGTCCTCCTCCTCATCTTTGATGCGCAGATATTTCGCTGACTGTGAGAGTCTGAACACAACAGAGAAGGAGAGAGCGAGATGAGTGACTGTATAGATATTAAGATGTATAATCATTTTGACGTTTCAGTATTATCAGTGTTTACATCACATCACAGACATGAGTAGGTGTTATTGGGGGAAGGACATCTCTCATTCTGATTGGACAAAATGAGTGAATGCAGTGTCAATACATCTATACCTTTTGTCCTTTTTTCCAAGAGTATTTAATTTAGTATTTAACTCTTTAAGCTCTGAAGGTGTTTTTAAAGATTTCCTGTTTCAGTGGCATACCCAAAATTAAAGGCTTATAACTTGGAGAAAAAAAAAAGAAAAAAAAAAAAGAAAAAAAAAGAAACAAGGAGGGTCAAGTGTTTGGTATAATTATAAAGAAAAAAAAAAAGAAAATGATATTGATCACGATAAATTCTGAGACTCTAAGAAACTGCTTAAAAAAAAAAAACTTTATTTATAACTTTCTTTTTCTATTTTTCTTATTTGACAATATATATCTGGGTGTAAATAAGGTGGCTCCGAAAAACTGCTTTTGTTTTGTTCCCAATCATGGTCAACTGCGAGTACATTTTTGTGTTTATACGACAAAGCAATCAAAATTTATAGCATTACATAATTTATAACAGTGTCCAAACGCCTCTCCAAACAAATAAAACATAATAATTGTACATAAGAACTAATTCAAACACTGCAATGACTAAAGGTTTGCATAGCATGCAGACATGATTTTAGTAATGAGATTTCACAGAATGAGTTTCATTCTGTGTCATTTGAGTCATCATTGAGTCAGAGTCATGTATTTGGCGCCACCTCCTGGTGGCCATATGCAATTAGAGTGATTGATCACATGACTCTCTGCCCAAAAGTAAATTGTGAACTCAGTGCTAACAGACATGAACTGAAAGCCACAAAACTTTCTTTTTGATTTAATTATCTACATCAACACAATTGCAATAGTGCATCAGATATACTCTTACACTGCTATAGACTGATCTTTATTCTGATATAGTGACGTGTTCAGACTGTAATACAGATGTCAGAATACTTTTAATTATATTAGTTTAATTTCTGAGGATTCCACACAGATTTCCTCCTACAGTATCTCTATTATTAGCATGCAGTGATGTTTTTAAAGGAACACACAGTTTCATCTGCAGATCTCTGCTGTGATTCTCTGAATAGTTTTACTCATCTGTGTGGTGAAATTCCCCAGTCTGATTAGATATTAATGATGACAAGGCAGCGTGGACAGATCATTACACTTGCTTCAGTCAAACCGCCTGTGTGTCTTTACATTAGTCCTGGAAAATAGAGCATTTATCAAAAAACTCTGGCAAAAATGTCCCCAAACTGTCTCAAATTCTGGGAAATTATTTGGAAAATTAAAATAAAGTTCCAGGAAGTGTGTTACGAAAAAAGAAAAAAAAAAAGAAAAGTCAAAATATTAATAACTACAGTCTTGACCAACACAAAATAGGTATCGTTTGAAAGTTTAGAAGCTCTACTTTCCAATGCATGTAGACATTATGACCAAAACTGATCAAGTGCTTTGAAATCTGCAGATAAATCAGAAGTGTTCCAGTTTTATAATTTATTAATAATTTTGCACTGTATTTATTATTGTAATCATTAAAAACATCAAACTGATCAAATAGTCATGTGTTATATGTTGTTGGAAAGCTCTCAAAGAGTAAAATACAACCAGTCTATTTGTTTTACTCACAGACAAAAATATAGCGAGTAATAGCTAAGTATATGTGTTTGATAATTATGTTGGTGTTGCTTATATGCAGCTTTTACGCTTATAATTTCACCAAAAATGAACGTAATATAAAATATCACATAGCATTATTTAGAGGAGGTGATTATATTTCAAACGAGTCCACACACAAGGTAATCAGATGTATAGATCATTAGATAATCCACATGAAGCACAATGTTACATATGACCACCAGGAGATGGCGCCAAATACATGACACAGACTCAATGATGACTCAAATGACACAGAATGAAACTCATTCTGTGAAATCTCATTACTAAAATCATGTCTGCATGCTATGTAAACCTTTAGTCATTGTTGTGTTTGCATGTGTAATTAGTTCTTATGTACAATTATTATGTTTTATTTGTTTGGAGATGTTTTTGGACACTATGATTAATTATTTTTGTAATGCTATAACTTTTGATTGATTTGTTGTATCATCACAAAAAATGTCTCAGATACAGTTGACATGATTGGAAACAAAACAAAACAGTTTTTCCTTTTTCCACCTAATTTACACCCAGAGATATATTAATGTCAAATAATGAAAAAAAGAAAATTTTTGGCTCAATTGTTTTGTGACTTTTCAGCAGTTTCATAGGCTGAGAGCCTCAGAATGTATCATTATAAAAAAGGTGAAAAGTTTTCTTTATAATCATACCAAACACTTGACTCTCCTTGTTTATTTTTGTTGAGTTATAAGCCTTTAATTTTGGGTATGCCACTGAAACAGGACATCTTTAAAAACACCTTCAGAGCTCAAAGAGTTAAACCATTTCAATATTCCTTCCGTAAAAACACATGAAGTATTTCTCTACAAAACACTCTTTTAACACGGAGCACAATGTATAAACCAACATAAAAAACACTCTTTACTTGAACGACATCTACTTCAGTTTACAACGGAAGTTTACAGGACCGACATCTGCACGAAATGCACTGAAAATCTTTTATACTGCAGTCGTTTAATATGCCACAGTTAGATGCAATATAACACAGACAGTTTTATTCCAAACGCCCGGAGAGACTCGACAAATCACTTACACACTCTCACTCTCTCTCTCTCTATGAGGAATTCTGTTATTTATAGATGTTCAGGGGATGTAAAAAAGGCTCCTTTGTAATTAAGAGTAAAGCAATCGAAACACGAATGATTAATGGTTGAAAACAATGTAAAAATGCAAGACAGACGATCAAACAGAAGAGTTTACAATCCAACAAAACAATTACAACATAGAAGAAAATGTCAGATGTGTAAGAACCCAATCTTGGACTCACATTCCCACATTCAGAATTTATGGACTGCATACATTGATTTTTTACAGTTACAGTCTTTTACATCCAGTAAAACGGAACAAAAATATTGATGACATCATCTTGTGTCAAAGCATTAATAACATGTTAATAACATACAGAGCATAAAGATGAAGGGTTAAAGGAGAACAAAGATTAATAATCAGATCATTTAAAGATTAAGGACCTAAGGTTGAATAGATTTACTGTCTAAAAAAGGTGAAGTATTACCTGCTGGGTAAACGGCCTCTCTTGGCGAGGGGTGACAGCGGTTTTTGTCCCTGAGTCAAAGGTTCTTCTTTATGTTCTCTCTTCACCACTGGGGGTCGACCGCGCAGACGAGGTGCCCCGTCATACCCCGCTAACATCCCCCTGAGAGAGACAGAACAAAATTAAACTATGGACAAATTCATGCCGAAATAAGCAGATTATGCTACTTAACGCGTAATATTTTACACCATTCTCTAAAATATTGAGACACACTTAAGGTGTCTTTACACTGCCGAGTTAAGGCTTCTGTGCCTGTTTAAAATTCTGTGTAAAGACGCAATGCACGTCGTATCAAAGTCAGTTCTTTTTTTATATACTCTGTGTCTATCTGTTCAATGCATTTCTCATTACATTGTGCCTTCCATTAACATTCATTTCAATAGACAACTATTTATTACTTTTGCTTTTTTGTGTGGGTGTGTGGTATTAATTTTAGAATAAAGAAAATAAAACTAAAATAAATATATAAGTGCATGCATACATTAACCCATCAAAATATACACATATATACAATATCCATAGTATCAATAATGCATAGAAGCATTAAAAAAGGGGACTTGGTAAAGCAATTCTATTTGACTGTTGGCATTCCCGGCTTCCAACTTATTCAATTATTTAATTTAATATATATATATTTTTTTACTATTAATTTCATATGTTACCATCTCCATAGAATAAACTTTGAGTACTAAGTTTAGGCAATCTTTCGAAACAGGGGATTCGTGTCTTCTCTAATTTCGTGTTATTTTTTTAAAGGGATAGTTCACCCAAAAATTTAAATTCAGTCATTCACCCTTGTGTTGTTATAACTCTATATGACTTTCTTTATTTTTCTGAGAAATTGTGTAATAATGTTGTGCTCAGTGATGTCATACAATGGCAGTTTATGGTGAACACCTCTTCAAGCTTCAAAAGAACACAAAAGTATAATTCAGACGTCTAATAAATTATTCATGAGACTCATGATTGTTATGAAAGCATACGATAAGATTTGATGAGAAACAAACTGGAATCTAATGTATTATTTAGTGAAAATGTTCACTGACCATTGATCTCCTGTGTGTGTTCATGATAGACCACGAGAGCAACAGTTCACACAGCCCCCTCGCGACATTGGGGCGTTCAAGCAAAAACGTGTTTATCTAAAAACAGGTCCTCCACAGCGATAGTGACAACAGAACACAACTGCACACGAAACAGAGAACAGAACTTACTAAAAATGACTGAAGAGTTTGTAGTCAAAGAATTGATGCATTTCTATGCCCAGCCTTATTTTTTGAAAGTTTTTGGACTGGTGCCAGTTCACAGTGGACGGAGTTACGCGCGTGATGCCGAAAATAGAAACCAACGATTGATAGAATGTACCATCGCTCGTCACTGCTGGTTAGGACAAAAACTCTGATTACAATAGAAAATATACCTTTTATCACATGTCGTTTGCCGTCAGATTAGGACACGGTGTGACTATGGCTGCCTGTATCCTCCTCTATGTTTCTATTTATTTCCAAGTAAAATAAGGCTGGGCATAGAAATGCATCAATTCTTCAACTACAAACTCTTCAGACATGTTTAGTAAGTTCTGTTCTCTGTTTTGTGTGCAGATGTGTTGTGTTCTGTTGTCACTATCGCTGTGGAGGACCTGTTTTTAGATAAAACGAGTTTTCGCTTGAACGCCCCAATGTCACGAGGGATCTGCGTGAACTATTGCTCTCGTGTCCTATCATGAACGCACACAGGAGATCAACGGTTAGTTATCACTACATAACACATTAGATTTCCGTTTGTTTCTCATCAAATCTTATCGTATGCTTTCATAACAATCATGAGTCTCATGGAATAATTTATTAGACTTCTGAATTATACTTTTGTGTTCTTTTGAAGCTTGAAGAGGTGGTCACCATAAACTGCCATTGTATGACATCACTGAGCACAACATTATTACACAATTTCTCCCTTTGTGTTCAGAAAAAGAAAGAAAGTCATATAGAGTTATAACAACACAGGGGTGAGTAAATAATGACTGAATTTACATTTTTGGGTGAACTATCCCTTTAAGAGCTGTTAATTCTTAAGATTCTAAACAAATACAACTCATCTCCATTAAGAACTACAGGACATATATATAAAACTATGTTTTGTGCTTTTATTATATTTTATTTATTGAAAATTTGACACCAAAAGGCAGTACTGGTGCGTCTTCGGTTCTGTGTAAACGCAGCATCAGAGCAGCCTTAAACATTGTTGTTATTGTGATAGAGCATATATTTTATAATTTATAGTTTCACATTTAAATTCATTTCATATTCATATATACATATGTAATATGTACAACATTTATGCAGTTGTAATTGTTCTGTAAATGCATTCATGCCACCTCTGAGCAGCAGTAAACAGTGGGTAAATACACCTGAAGGCCACTTCAAAGGCAGCTTCTGTGCCAGCGTTGCAGTCTAAAAATGCCTCTAGAGTGACATGTTTATATTTATACATTATTTGATCATAAACAAACATGACATTGACATATTTTTGTGTATCACCTTTTCTGTGTAAAGTTATATCCAATATTATTCAAACTTATTTGGTAACAATGTAACGTCGTAAACCCTGTAAACAATTTAATCACAGTAAAATCATGTTAACACACATATTGTTTATGTCTTGTGTCTATACTTTTGAAAAAGTGAATATTTTAATGTTTACAGATTATTGACCCCCATTGACTTCCATTGTAAGTGTCTCACTGGAACACACATTTAAAGAAAAGGAGGTGGAAATACATTTTTGTGGTAATCAATTATTATGACACAAATGCTGTCGATTGAGATTAACCTGTACTAAACCTGGAATATTCCTTTATAGCGATCACCACTGGGACGAGCTCAATGGCGGTGAATGTCAACACATGTTTGCAGTGTAATGTCCAGATGTGCGCATGAAGCAATCAGTCTGAATATGTGAAGCTCCCATCAGCTGTTTTCCTGCAAGACTGTGATTTATTCATGTCTAAATGAAACCTCACATTCATTTTCTCTGCGAGATTCTTCTCTTGGCAGGAAATGATGTTTGACACGTTTCCAAGCGTTTAAACAAACAAGCGCTGTGCATTTCTCAGCCCTTTCAAACGTCAACAGGAAATTACAAGTGCAACACTTCTGTTTATTGACCAAAGTACTTTCAAAATAAAATGCTGAGCTGCTGAATGAGTTTATTCTGGATTAAAAACACTCGGCACTGCGGGGATTAAACTGCACATCTCTCAAACGTCTGGCCGAACGCCAACGGCAGATAATACAATTGCACTACATCCCTCTCGCAGGATCAGAATGAGGTAGATCGCAGGTGCCGAGTCGAGTACACACTGTGGATGTGAGGTTTTCTGCCCCACCAGTGAGGGGAAATATGAGACGTGATCAGCGTTTGATTTGGGTCAGTATGCGGCGATCAGCTGATTAAAATTTAAATAGTGTTTCACGCCGAATTCTGGAAAGACGGAATGTGGGATTTGCCAATTTGTTACGTGGCATCAAAGTTATTAATGATTAAGCATTTACACATTTAAGAGAGTTTAACCTACTGCAAAACAATGAAACCAAACACACTTCTACTTTAATTCACTAAGAAAATGGAAATTTCTAATATGACTAGCTTGCTGAAAATGCAGTGAGCTGCTAATGTAAATAAAGGGATATTCCAAGTTTAATATTCAGTATGTTTCGCTGTATTAACAGTGTCTGTGCATCTGCTGTTGATTACCACTGAAAATAACTTCAGCTTTCAAAATATGTTGTAATGCATTTACAATAGAACTAAATGAACAAAAACTATATCACAACTGCCTGTTATTGTATCAGAAATGTTTGCATTTTGTGTGCGTGTAAAAACGTCCTAACTCTTGGCAGTTTGATCAAACAATGAGTGAAGTGACGGTAAAGATCGTGGTAACACTTTCTATGAAGCCCATATTAATAATGCATGAGTAATGTCTCATAGTACACCTTATAATATGTTATAACTTCTCAAACAACTGTATATGTATATTATAATACATCATAATACTTACCTATTCATAGTTATACCTTAAAGTATAATGCATTATAACACAAGCAACATTTCATTTAATCTGCAGAAGTTATAATGTATTATATATATATTTGTAATATATATATGTAATAATGTAGGTATGCTTTAAATAAAGTGACAAAAGCAATGTCTTCTTATAAACATCTATAAGATATTTTTAAGTGGTTATAAGACATCACAAGTCATGCTGGATGTTATAAACATTACACATGCACAAATACATAAATAACACACATTTAATGTACATTTTGAGATATTATTTTAACACTTGTACATCTACAATGTTAAAATAGATCAGAAACTCTAAATATGTATGTTGATCACACATGTAAACACACCCAAGAATAAAAACTAATCAAACAGATTCTATACTGGACTCTATTCAATAAACTTTAATGTTTGTGCATCTTATTTAATAAATAACTTCCATTATAGAAGTCTGACTTGTAATGTATGTTTCAAGTTTATGTTATGACTGTTTATAAGAAGATATTGCTTTTGTAACTTTACTTAAAGCAGTCAAAGAACACTTATAATATGATCATTTTGACTCTTTACACTATAAAGCACTTATACCATTAACTTTATTAACTTCTGTGTGTTATAATGTTGCATGTGTTATAATGCATTATACTATAAAGTATAACTATGAATAGGGAAAGTCTTATAGTGTGTTATAACTGTAGTTATAATTATTTATCAGAAGTTATAACATATTATAATGTGTATTATGAAACATTATACTATAAAGTATAACTATGAATAGGGAAAGTCTTATAGTGTGGTATAACTGTAGTTATAATTATTTATCAGAAGTTATAACGTATTATAATGTGTATTATGAAACATTATACTATAAAGTATAACTATGAATAGGGAAAGTCTTATAGTGTGGTATAACTGTAGTTATAATTATTTATCAGAAGTTATAACGTATTATAATGTGTATTATGAAACATTATACTATAAAGTATAACTATGAATAGGGAAAGTCTTATAGTGTGTTATAACTGTAGTTATAATTATTTATCAGAAGTTATAACGTATTATAATGTGTATTATGAAACATTATACTATAAAGTATAACTATGAATAGGGAAAGTCTTATAATGTGTTATAACTGTAGTTATAATTATTTATCAGAAGTTATAACGTATTATAATGTGTATTATGAAACATTATACTATAAAGTATAACTATGAATAGGGAAAGTCTTATAATGTGTTATAACTGTAGTTATAATTATTTATCAGAAGTTATAACGTATTATAATGTGTATTATGAAACATTATACTATAAAGTATAACTATGAATAGGGAAAGTCTTATAATGTGTTATAACTGTAGTTATAATTATTTATCAGAAGTTATAACGTATTATTATGTATTATGAAACATTATACTATAAAGTATAACTATGAATAGGGAAAGTCTTATAGTGTGTTATAACTGTAGTTATAATTATTTATCAGAAGTTATAACGTATTATAATGTGTATAATGAAACATTATACTATAAAGTATAACTATGAATAGGGAAAGTCTTATAATGTGTTATAACTGTAGTTATAATTATTTATCAGAAGTTATAACGTATTATAATGTGTATTATGAAACATTATACTATAAAGTATAACTATGAATAGGGAAAGTCTTATAATGTGTTATAACTGTAGTTATAATTATTTATCAGAAGTTATAACATATTATAATGTGTATTATGAGACATGCAGTATAATGCATTTATAATGCCTTTACAATGCAGTATAAATATAGGTTTCATAGAAAGTGTTACCAAAGTCGTCTTTGATTTTACTGCCAGTTCACTCATCACACTGGAAATGTGTGTGCTCTGTGTATTCTATGCATACAAAACATTCACATACTGTGCACAGAATACACACTGCATACTAGCTTTTAAAAAAAGGAAGAATGCCTTTTCGATAATACCAGTTGAGTCTGATTTAGTTTTACAAAACAGACTTAAAATGTGAAATGTCATCAACATGATTACAGTACTTGTTTAGCATGTCACTCCTATTAAACAGTCCACACCTGTTGTCAACTTTCTCATCTTCATTCTCCTCCTCCGCTTCCTCATCTGGACACAAGCGTTTGGTCTTCTGCACAAACTGCACAGGGATGAATGTGATCTGCTTCTCTCCTCCAAGACGGTCAGGCAGCATCACGTCTTTCTTCATGTTCATGTCAGAGTATGGGCAACCGAAGGCACTTAGAGAAAGAGAGAGAGAGAGAGAGAGAGAGAGAGAAAGAGAGATAAATGATTGATAGAAGGATTCCGCTCGGTCTGCCTCCTCAGTCTCATACACTCTCTGAAGTGTAACTCTTATTTTTTTCACCTTTTAAGCTTGGATGGGCCCGTGAGAAAAAATATAATCGTCAAAACATTAATAACTACAGCCTTGACCAAAACAAAATAGATATCGTTTGAAAGATTAGAAGCTCTACTTTCCAATGCATGTGGACATTATGACCAAAACTGAACAAGTGATTTGAAAACTGCAGACAAATCAGAAGTTTTCCAGTTTGATAATTTATAAAACATTTGCACTACATATTATTGCAATCAGTAAAAACATCAAACTGATCAAATATCCATGTGTCATATGTTGCTGGAAATCTCTCAAAGAGTAAAATATAACCAGCTTATTTGTTTTACTCACAGACAAAAATATAGTGAGTAATAGCTAAGTATATGTCTTTGACAATTATGTTGGTGTTGCTTATTTGATGCATTTTCACTTATAACTTCACAAACATAAACAGAACATAAAATATCACATATCATTACTTAGAGGAGGTGATTATCTTTCAAACGAGTCCACACTCAAGATAATCAGATGTATAGATCATTAGATAATCCACATGAAGCACAATGTTACATATGGCCACCAGGAGATGGCGCCAAATACATGACACAGACTCAATGATGACTCAAATGACACAGAATGAAACTCATTCTGTGAAATCTCATTACTAAAATCATGTCTTCATGCTATGCAAACCTTTAGTCATTGTTGTGTTTGCATGTGTAATTAGTTCTTATGTACAATTATGATGTTTTATTTGTTTGGAGAGGCTTTTGGACACTATGATAAATTATATTTGTAATGCTATAACTTTTGAATGCGTTGTCATATCAACACAAAATGTTTCTCAGTACACCCAGAGATATATAATGTCAAATAAGAAAAATAAGAAAAAAAGCACATTTTTGGCTATTTGTTTATTTTTCAGCAATTTCTTAGGCTGACAGTCTCAGAACGTATCATAATCTATATCATTAAAAAATGTGAAAAGTTTTATTTACAGTGATACCAAACACGTGACCCTCCCTGTTTTTGTCGAGTTATAAGTCTTTAATTTTGGCTATGCCACTAAAACAGGAAATCTTTAAAAACACCTTCAGAGCTTAAAGGGTTCAATAAATATGGGACAAGCTGAAATAATTTTTGTGGAAATCCACATTATGCCACAAATGCTGTTAAATAAGATCAACTTGTATTGAACCCAGAACCATCCTTTAATCAGCACTCCTGTTTGGACCAAATACTGAATACATGAAGAACCAGCAAATAAAATCAGACTGAATTCTGGAGTCCACATCTGAACAGTCCATTAAACTATAAAAGCAGCCACCGCTCAGAGCTCTAAAAGAACGCCTCATGAATTTAATGGTGACAAATTTCACTAGAGCATTATAACCATTCACCACCTTCTATAGGAACCTCTGGAGAGTTCTGCGCTCATATCAGCACTGTTAAACGCTGCGGCTCGAGTCCATCTGAGATAATGTGTGCCGGATGATGATAAAACATGTGTAGTTTTATATCTGACATGATGCTGTTATTCCGCTCAACAAATCCACAGTGTCGCACTCGCTCTCAACCCATAAATCCATGAATGACTCCATCAGATTTTTCCAAATGCATCCTTCATGAAGAGCACAATTCCACAATGTACTGCGATGCCTTTTTGTCTTTTGATGAAAATGTGCTTTAAATTTAGTCAGCATTTCATGTCAAATTCATATATTTTTTACATTTTATTCAGACTCAAATTTTTTATTTTAGTCAGCAAAAATAGCACTTTAGTTGCCGATACTGAGCACAATGTATAAAACTATAACAGACTAAACTTTAGCCAAATATTCAAATATTTAGAAAAATGTACAAACTACTTACAATAATTGAAACATGCATCAATCATCAATCATTTAAAGATGAATATGTTTAATATGTAAGATTACCTGAATAAATGGTAATACTGAATATACTGAAGTACTTTTAGAAGTGAGTCTGTTGTGAATTCTCACGTTTAGACAGTTTATGATATTGCGTTACGTGTCACATGTTTTTAAGGAAACGGCGTATTCACAACGCAAGTTAAACATTCTGACTAACATGTAACTTAGTTCAAGTTCAGCTGTTGATTGTCTTCATTGTATGTGCGGATGTAAGGTGTAATATATAGTAATTAATGGCACATATATAGGATGTGTTTGAGTGAGGTAATTAACCCGTTAATGAAGTTCATTGTACAGTCGTTCAGCGGGGAAATACACAACGTACAATGACTGGATTATTTCAGTCAATTCTTTCTAGATTTTTCTTTCTTAGTGTGTTGTTAATATCTTGCAATATTATTTTTGTCTCATCATATTTACGTCAACAGTTTGTTGTTTAAGACAGTTTGATTATCGTCATTATGAGTATTTTTCTTTGAAAATACACAAATTTTAGTTCACACTTTAAATTTATCTTATAAAATGTATATGTTAGAATTTTCAAAGCTCTGATTTTTATTTTTTATATACATGGATTTAAAAGGTTATGTTTTTTTTTCAATATAATAATATACAAAATTTTAACCAAGCACAAGTTGCTTATATTCAGCCAACACTCATTTTAAAATATCAGAAACAATATAATCATTACTGTCACATTTACCTAATTGAAATAAGCTGTCATTTATCCCTACATAAGCGTCACTTTTCACGCAAGCCATTTTAAATAGATCGATATAAACACTGAAACCACTTTTTTCACAAATAACCACTAGGTGGTGCCATAAACACGTGAAACTTACATACCATAGGTTGTTTGGCTCGTCAGCTTGAACAGAGAGTGAAATAGGAGCCGTCAAATATTGTGTATCATATTTGATACACACAGCGTTATAGGGTTAAGTCAACCATCTACCAACCATTACTAGATTATACTGATTTGAACCACTAACCGTAAGTACTGAACTTCAGCACATGAATGATACCTCTTAAATGATGTATGTTACTTTCCTGAGCGATTGAAATAAGTAGGGTTTTTTTATGTCCAATGTAAATTCATATTTCAGTTCTCTTTGCCATATACATCTTTTGGGTTAAACCCATACAGAAATCTGATATCACAATTAGCACTGTCAGAATTTGCAATGATTGCAATTAATTAAAAAAGTTTAACGCGTTAATTTTTCTTAATCACGATTAACACATTTAACATTCAGCATAAACACTGGTGTGAAGGGTTAAACGTTTGTAATGTGTCTGCCCGGATTCATTACACTAACACACACGCCACAACACACAAACACATACACATGCCAGAGCCCTTCACAAGGGAAGCCTACAAGCTAAGCATAAAGCGCCAGTCCCAAAGACATTCTATGGCCGTATTGTCATAAAACACTAGTTGACTGTTACTCTCTCTCCTGTGATAGAGCAGTGGAGGTTGTTATCTCAATAAATAAAAGAATCTCTGACAGCGCTTCTCTGTCAGTGATAGAATGATGGAGAAAGGAGCTCTTAACACTATATGATCTACAAAACAAGCCCAGATTTTTCAGCCTATGTAAGGCGCATCTAAATGATCACAGAAGCACACCAAATCTTAATCATCACCAAAACTCAGAATGAGACGTTTTTTCTGCAAGCGCTGTTTATGGTGAGTTCAAAGCGGCACTGGACGCTGGTGTTGATGCTCTGACGCGAATCATGAACGCAGCTTCACGATTGCTGTAATAGTGTATAATCACAGTCTACTGGCAGATTAATATTGCAGAGGATGAGAGTTTAAGAGATTTAATGCCCATTGCAATGAATATGCAAACTATGTGGGGACTAGTTCTTTCAATTAGTCAAACTCCCACTCAGACTTCAGGAAACGTTTAATGTTACTTGAACTGGTGATATTTTAGTGCATTTCTATCTTTATATTGTGGAAGGTTTTGTTTGGAAAATTTTACTAAAGCATTATATTGCTAAATACATATAGTTTTTTTTCTTTCCTAAGATGTAAATTAATTAATTTTGAAAAGAAAAGAAGCATATATAGTGTCAAATTTCAACACTTTCAAAATCTGCGATTAATCGTGATTAACTACAAAAAGTATGCGATTAATTGCGATTAAAAAAATGATCACAATATATGATATAAAAAGTAACATTGATGCACATATTTGCAACAACTTATTTCAAAATACTACAAAAATGTCTGTTTTCATATATATTTTTTAAAATCATAGTGGAATTTGAATAGGCTACGTAGCCTGCATATATGAACCATAGTCTTATATATTTATTCACTGCCATATATCAGATTCCTTTATGGGAAGGTAGACAGTATAAAACACATTTGATCTTACACTTTTAATAAGCATACAATACTTTTACCCTTATTTAAACTAACCCTAACCCTTATTTTTGTATGTTCATATGAACTCATTATTTATTAAATCAAGTCAAATGAAGACACATCAAGTTTATGCATTTTATTATATTTATTTTCATTGCTTTAACCCTATATGCCACCTGTATCAAATCTGATAAGCTATTTTCTAAAGCTTTTGCATCATTAACATAACAAAACAAAACAAATGCCGGAAATCCTGTTGTCTGCAGTGTACTAGATGTCTGCTGCCACCTGGACATTTCTGGGCATTTCTTGATGGAAAAATGTATATATTTCTTTTTTTCAAAAATGTCCACTTTTGTATTATATGCACTCATTTATTATGTGAAATCTTTGCTGATTTTAATAAAGTAAAAGCGACAGTAATGATTATATTGTTACTGATATTTTAAAATGAGTATTGGCTGAATATAAGCAACTTGTGCTTGGTTAAAATTCTGTATATTATTTTATTGATTTTTTTTTTAATGTATTAAATATGATATTGAGGTTTCTCTCTCAATCATCATTACATACATTCATGCCCACCACAAAAACATCACAGAGCTTTGAAAATTCTGACATATACTTTTTATAAGATATATTTAAAGTGTGAACTAATATTTCTGTGTATTTTCATATATGCAGTCTGCTCTGTCATTATAAAGATCTCATTAATTTACATTACAAGCTATTATGATGTCATCTTACCATAAGTTCATGAGACCCAGCGAAAAACGTTAGAAAATTTCCCTTTTTAAATGTCAATATAGTGTTCGTTGCATAAAATACATATGATAAAAATAGTTTATTGAAAAAAGAATATTTTATTCATATTATATTTGAACTGTGAAACATTTATTATAGAGCATGGAGAGGAAGTTGTCATGGTCAAACTCTCAAACATTTGGTATCTCTGAAAAGCCCAGAGAGTCCTCTGATAATACCCCAAGATTTACCACTGTAGAAAAACTTACATAACAAATGAACTACACAAAAATGAACTGCAGGACCTCAGGAGGAGAATGACATTTAAAGCCTAATGTATCAAATACGATACATAAAATAATTTTTTTTATAAACTTTTTATAGTTTGTCTAATGGTACTAAAAACAGTTTAATGTTAAAAAATCAGAATTTTCTTTCATATGTCAGGCTTTTTACAGGGTTAAAAAACATACCTATAATAATACAGCAAAAAGCATTTTACATGTTTTTTTTTATATGTTTGCCTATTATTATTATACTTTTTTTCATCAGTGGTCATCTACTCCTCTGCAAACACAGCTGGTGATGGCACAGAGACTTTGCCAGAGATTTAAGAGCGAGTGCTCACTAAAAACCGTCTCAATGAAACACAATTACATTTCAAGTTCATTTTGATTTGGACGGGACCAAAAGTGGTGTTAGTTGTTTACTCTGCAAATAGTCTCTCCACTTCCATCAGCTTGTCCCATTAATTGTATATTTTATTTGTTTTATTTATGTACAGTCGATTATTTTTCTCAGCCGACTTTTTTGGGAGAATTGCCTCCAAATAATACCAACTGTACCAACTAATAACAAAAACAAAAAATCAGCCAAACATCCAAATGGCTGCATAAAAATAAAATAGCACAAATGCAAGTTTCTCACCCCATACTATATAATGTAAAATATGTTAGCTCGTCTATAATGAAGTTTAATTAACAAAACTAGGCAAGAGAAGATTATGAAGCGGCTTTCAACATTTAATCACCCACTTTAATATGCAAATTAAATTATGTTTTTATTAAGGCGTATTTATGTTCATGTAGCTCTTGCTTATTGTAATAATGTATCATTTAAACAGCCTTTGAGTGTCAAACTCATTTAAACTCTAGAGGACGCTTATTAAAGGGAGACAAAACTAAATTAAACTGTTTTAAAGTTGCAGACAAATAATCCTCAAACAGTTCTTCACCGGTATTTTTCACCTGTCCGATACTACCTAAATAGCCAGTGCTGAGATAAATGTATGCAAATGCATGCAAATTAGATGCAAATTAGGATCCAAATTCCATTCCCAAGCAGAGAGGAATTTGCTGAAAAGTAGCGTAAAAACTGTCTCTCGCTCTGTGTAATCAAACGTGGCTTTCTAAAAAAAGACTGCATCCTTTTATGAAGTATGGGTTATATATGAACGCCGCGTGCATGATTGGTTAGTGTGATTATATGCTGGTAAAGGTGAGCTACAGAAACAGGGAGAGATCGCAGAGTCGAGTGTCGCAGCCAGCAGCACAAAAGCTAACGATGTTTGTAGTTCATATTCTCTGGGTCATCGGGTCACGGTCTATTCCACACCCTGCCTGAGCTCGTTTAGTGCTCGTGTAGAGCTCATCTGTGAGCGGACACCAGTGAAGGTCAAACACAGCAGCACTAAACTGCTCAAACTGACCCTGTGAACAGCTTCTATCAAAACCCCGATCAGACGTGAAGCTTTGGCAGACAGCAGTGAGTTTATCTGGAGAAATGAGAGATTTGTTTAAACCGTGACCCTCATCGGGACATATTTTTGGCAGGAGGTGCAGGTGTCCCATCGGACGTGTCTCATCTCTGAACTGCGTCCAGGAGAACCTTCAAATCCAAAGCCGACGGCTGAGACCTTACAAAACTCTCTGAACATCACAGATAATATGCTGAATAAGACAGAAAATCCTACTTGCCTTGCAGAAAGGTTTTAGTTCAAGAAAATTCTGCCATCATTTACTCACTCTCACAATGTTACAAACCTGTTTGTAGGTGAAATTTCGGGCAAAATTAATGATATTCATTTCACGTTCAGAGCTTTACACGCATTAAGTATGCTTCCTATCTGAAGGGGTGGCAAGGGACCAGGATATGATGTCATGAGGTAGGGTTTGTGGTGTAAGTAAATAATACAAAACAAATAACAAACAACATTATATTATTATTTTCTACGCACTTTCCAGCATCAATAAAACACGCAGCTTTAGAAATGTGTATGCATTGTATCGAGCCAAGAGGTTAGCGTGTGACGTTTCAATCTTTTATTGGTCACGCATCTTCTTGTCACATGTCACGGATTCGCAGTCCAGAATTCACCAAACCTGAACTTTCAATACGCAGAGAGTACGAAATTTCTTCAAACAATATTAGGCATGCACCGATATGATATTTGTATTTTTTTTTGGCCTATACCGATACTGATTTTAACAAAAAACTTTTGGCCAATACCGTTAATTTGCCACTTACCTTATTTTGTCACCAGATCACACATTTTTGTGTTGTAAAAATGTACAAAGAGGTACAAAAGCTTTTTCTCTGTTCTAACAATAAATAATTTCCATTGATTGGATCTGTTGAACACAAGACAGACCAAAGTTTTAAATAGAAGGTAAAAAGATCATTTTTATTTTGAAATATAACTAAATATCAGAGCATGATGCTTGATGTAAAAAAAGGTTATTTTGTACTCCTAAAACATTTTTGCACTTCTGTTTTTGCAGCTCAAAACAACAGAACTCACATTTTACATGTTTGTACTGTATATAATAGAACATCACAAACACATATTATGCAAACATTATGTTGGGAAATTCAACGGAAATGCCCACCACATTAAAAATAAAAAGTTACCAAAGGAACAAAAGGAACCCTTTTAAGTTCTATAGTGCTGTAATGGATAATGGAAAATGCTGTCCAGACCGCTAGAGGGCGCCGCTTGCTTACACAATGCTGACTGAAGAGCTGATTGCAGTCTATTTTTAAACGCTGCCATCTTTTCTTTTTTTTGGGGGGGGGGGGATTTTTCCCCTTTTTCTCCCAATTTGGAATGCCCAATTCCCAATGTGCTTTTAAGTCCTCGTGGTCGCGTAGTGATTCGCCTCAGTCCGGGTGGCGGAGGACGAATCCCAGTTGCCTCCGCATCTAAGACCGTCAATCCGCGCATCTTATCACGTGGCTTGTTGAGCGCGTTACCACAGAGACATAGCATGTGTGGAGGCATTCATGCCATCCACCGCGGCAACTGCGCTCAACTCACCACACGCCCCACCGAGAATGAACCACATTATAGCGATCATGAGGAGGTTACCCCATGTGACTCTACCCTCCCTAGCAACTGGGCCAATTTGTTTGCTTAATAGACCTGGCTGGAGTCACTCAGCACACCCTGGGATTCGAACTAGTGAACTAGCGAACTCCAGGGGTGGTAGCCAGCGTCTTTACCACTGAGCTACCCAGGCCCCCACTAAAAGCAGCCATTTAGTAATCGCGCAAGACCATATTGCAATTTCAATCTTAACTCAATCAATGGTGCAGCCTCAATGAATAACACACCAATGTCTCGGAAGTCAAAGTTTGCTGGTTTCAAAGCATTTTGGATGGTTTTACCCCATCATGTATAGGAAAGTGCCGCTTTCACAACTGTCACATCTGTAACGACATTTTTTCCTCAATGTGAGATCGAGAATGATTATAAATGAAATAATATTAAGTTCTTAGGAGTGCCAACCCTTCTACATTCTGTGGCTATTATTATTTCTGGATTGTGCATTTGAATTCAAAGAGTGATGATAATTATAAATGATCCATCGGTTTGTCATATTGCCGTTTTCATGCTTATGCGGCGGCTGATACATCGGGGCATCCCTACACGATGTTGCACTTTTGGTGTCCCGCGTTCAGAAGCATTCGAATGGGAGTGAACGGAGCACAAAGTGTAGTGTGACCGCCCCTTAAAATGTGTGTTGTCGCTGCATGACTGACGCCTATTTTTCATACAAGTTTGGCGCGAGCAATCACAGAACCACTCGCGCGAGGGATCCGCTCTGCTAGATTATTTTGCCATGCGCCAAATATAAATGTATCAAATCAAACATCATCACCATTACTAAAATATAATTACAGTAGTAACAGTAACAGTGTTATTTAAAATATAATTTTTAGTTCTATATTAAATCTACCAGACTTTCTGTGCTGTAATAAATGTTTCTAAATGTGTTTAGGCTACTATTTTACATAAATACTTATTTTTGAAAGACTAGCTACACTGACCTAACCACAGTTTGCATTGTAAATAAAAGTGCAAGAACATAAAAGGGCTTTATGTACAAACTATTGAAAATGTTTCCTCCTGTTTAAATAGCGTTATATATTAGGAAATAAACTGGCACTTTTAAATTAATTTAACAATGCATTTGGTGATTTTGTAACAGTTCTCTGAAGTTCTATGAAGAAGAATGAGAAATATCGAGTAAAACATCATAATATATTGCACGGCGGCCTAGAATACTCGATTCTGATTGGTCAATGGCGCTCATCCGGGGTCTGTGAGTGGTCTCTCCTGTTTCACGTATCACTCTGAGATCTCTACAAATAAGCTAATAAAATAATTGAAACTCAAATCAATGTTTCATATGCATTTATTTATTTATTTGGCAAGTAGTCTTGTAATATGATGCATACTAAGCAGTCAGACATTTATTAATTTAAAAAATAAACAAACGAACTCTTACGCAAACCGGAGGTGGAATTTAGCGGTTCAGCCATATCTTCTCAAATGGCATAATTTCAATGCAAATAAATATTTTATTTTCATGTATTTATTTATTTGGTTAGTAGCCATTTAATAAGCGGGATAATGTACAGTCAGTTGGTTGTTATCGCACAATAAACCCCAACAGGGTGATCAGGACACACTTCGCACTCCATTCACTCCCATTTAAACGTTTCTGAACGCAGGAGACCGAAAATGCAACATCGTGCAAAAAAATGTAGTACTACGCTGTGTATTGAAACTGCGAATCTGTATGATGAGAGGAAGTGCGACCAATAGAAGATTGAAACGTCACACATTGACCTCTCGGCTCGATACAATGAATAGATATTTCGAAAGATGCGTTTTTTATCGTTTCTGGGAATTGCGTAGACAATATATTTTAATATAATATTATTTGTTGATTGTAATGTATTATTTACTTACACCAGAAGCCCTCTTTTATACATTACAATATAAATACTATATATATTTTTATTGCTTTTTTTTTGTCGCATTACGGTAATGAGAACTGTGGGGTAAATTTGCGTAACTGTCATGAATATAATAGCAAAATGTAAAATAATCTTAATGGCCCTAAAAATAGGCTTCATTTTCTGAATGCAAAATAAAATGTCTTAATTGTTACTTTTGATTTTTGGAGTGAAGTCGGACCAGGACACCTTTTTTGACAAGTTAAGAGTCAGCCATTGTGGAAAAGAGCAGTGTGAACATTCTGCTAAACATCTCCTTTTGTGTTCCACTGAAGAAATTAAGTTTGTAAATGAGTAAATGATGACAGAATGTGCATTGTGTGATTATTCGGTGTAAATGCAGGATGTCTCACCTGTGGTGTCCTGTGTGTTTCGCTCCTTTAATGTGTCCCACGCCTCTGCAGCCCGGGGTCGGACACACGCCCTGAGTCACAGAGTTCTTCAGGTCAGAAATCCCAGCGTGAGCTTCACAAACAACAACAACAACAACTATTAGAAACATCAAAAACAAACCCACAGGCTTCACAACAACCAATAAATAACAGAATCAGCTCTCTTTAGTTGTAGTTTATATAGTGTTACTACACTCGCTGTGACGAGCCGGCTAATGCAGTCACACACACCGTAATGATAATATCATATATCATACTAAACACCACAAAACATCACTTCCTGCAGGTCAGGTGGGTAATTTATCATGTGATCTCACAGTGTGGCATAATGGGAACAGACTCACACACTAGCATTAAATGCGCACACACACACACACACACACACACACACACACACACAAAACAGGAAGATTAACTATGAAAGCACTATTGATTTCTGATACAGTAAAAGCACTCTGAATTTATAATTCGGTGTAAAACATGATTATTTTCCGTCACATATTCTGATTATTTTCTGTTGTTTTTAACAATCATTCATTTAAAGCTGATCGATTAGATTGCATAAACATCACATTAAAAAAAAACAACATTAAAGGAATATTCCGGGTTCATTGAAACTTCAGCTTAATACACAGAATCTGAGCGTTACCATAAAAAATTATTTCGACTCGCCCCTCCTTTTTATAAGTCTGTGTTCCAGTGAGACACTTACAATGGAAGTCAATGGGGTCAATCTGTAAACATTAAAATACTCACTGTTTCAAAAGTATAGACACAAGACGTAAACAATATGTGTGTTAACATGATTTTACTGTCATAAAATCACTTACTAACCGCATCTGTGGAAAGTTAGAGACAATTTTACAACTTTGTTGCCATGACAACATAATGACAAACTCTATAAGCGATTTAACCACACTAAAATCATGTTAACACATATAATGTTTACTTATTTTGGCTATACTTTTTTTTGGGGGGGGGGGGGTATTTTTTCCCCCTTTTTTTCCCAATTTGGAATGCCCAATTCCCAATGCGCTCTAAGTCCTCGTGGTCGCATAGTGATTCGCCTCAGTCCGGGTGGCGGAGGACGAATCCCAGTTGCCTCCGCGTCTGAGACAGTCAACCCGCGCATCTTATCACGTGGCTCGTTGCCACGGAGACACAGCGCGTGTGGAGGCTTCACGCCATCCACCGCGGCAACCACGCTCAATTCACCATGCCCCCCACCGAGAACAAACCACATTATAGCGACCACGAGATAACGAGATTACCCCATGTGACTCTACCCTCCCTAGCAACTGGGCCAATGTGGTTGCTTAGGAGACCTGGCTGGAGTCACTCAGCACACCCTGGGATTCGAACTAGCGAACTCCAGGGGTGGTAGCCAGCGTATTTTACCACTGAGCTACCCAGGCCCCATTTTGGCTATACTTTTGAAATAGTGAGTATTTTACAGTTTATGGACTGGCCCCATTGACTTCCATTGTAAGTGCCTTAAAGTAACCATGATTTTTTAAATAGAAGAAGCGGGCGCACTCACTCAATGGAGGTTCTAGCGGGTGACCCGTCCTGGCACACCAGCCCACAGGATGAAGTTCAGGCAGATCTGAATCCACCCAGAAATCAAACTTTTCATGCCAGCCGTCAAAATGTATCTGGTGAGCAGAAGAAGAGAACGATTAAAACACAACTACAAATCACAGACACCAAACTGTGATTGCTTTTCATTGAAAACTCTCTGACGATAACAGAAAGCCTTTTAGTCTAGTTTTTATTTGTGAAATTTGAAATGTTCTAACCCATAATCAGTAATGATCTTCATGTAACAGCACATTTGTTCAACACAACCTAAAAATGGTCTTTTGAACAGTGAAATGTTTTCTGTCTCACTTTGACTCTGTAGTCTTCGGTGTCAGTGATTGTGGCTACTCGGATGAGCATCGGGTTTCGTCTGTCCACCGCTTCCAACTTCATGTTCACCTGGAAACCGTGTGGACTTCTCTATAAACATACAACACATCGTCAGAACCTCTACAACACTCCTGATATGAGCTATAAGTGCACTGATTGACATCGATCTATCATTCAGAACGGGTCTCAGGAATATTGAACTCTTCAATGATGTAGAGACATTGTGAAACACACACCATACAGAACGCCTGACTCGGAGCAGCAGATGCACCCGTGTCTTCCATGTAGTCCTCCCAGATGAAATGCTCCGGATTGGGGTGTCCTAAAAATCACAACAAACATAAACTCGTCAGAATATGAATCATTCACACACATTTTGAAGTATAATGATAAAAAAGATCATTTTTGCACATTTTTAATTGAATCAGGTCATCTAGGAGTCATTTAGCACCAGGTTTTCCACAAACTCGAGCTGCGTGATGGGAGAGGGGTGGCACTCATCTGGCTGCACCCCATCTCCGTCTCGTACGGCTCTCCTCACGGGCCCTCACGGGCAGGCTATCCCGGACCAATCAGATTCCCGCGGCGCTGCGATATCATTATGTTTAGGGGGGATTCTGACTTGGAGGCGTTCAGTCATAATCTCACAGATGTTAGCTTCGCACCAGTGGCTCCTCAGCCAAGCACACACACCAAAGGTTTGAACCTGCGGTTCCTCTCGTACTGAGCAGGATTACTATTGCAACAACACATCATCAGTAGGGTAAAACTAACCTGTCTCACGATGGTCTAATTTTGTGCAATTTTTACATTTTAAATTTTTAAACATAAATGATGCAGAGTAAAGATGCTGGCTACCACCCCTGTAGTTCGCTAGTTCGAATCCCAGGGCGTGCTGAGTGACTCCAGCCAGGTCTCCTAAGCAACCAAATTGGCCCGGTTGCTAGGGAGGGTAGTCTCACATGGGGTAACCTCCTCATGGTCACTATAATGTGGTTCGTTCTCGGTGGGGCGCGTGATGAGTTGAGCGTGGATGCCGCGGTGGATGGCGTGAAGCCTCCACATGTCTCCATGGCAATGCGCTCAACAAGCCACGTGATAAGATGTGCAGGATTGACGGTTTCAGACGCGGAGGCAACTGAGATTCGTCCTCCGCCACCCGGATTGAGGCGAATCACTACACCACCACGAGGACTTAAAAGTGCATTGGGAATTGGGCATTCCAAATTGGGTGAAAATGGGGAAAAATTATTTAAAATAAATAAATAAATAATAAGCCAAAATATTAAATGCCATAGATCAATAATCCATTATTTTGAAGAGGGGGCTCAAAATGAAAATTTTCGCTTATGATTTGAGCAAAACTACAGGTTAAAAAAAAATAACCTTAAAAAGGTGGCAGCATCATGATTTTATTTTTACACAGAGATTGGCAGATCTATTACTAAAATCAGTTGACTTCTTCACCACCTGTTGCATTATATGACAATGGTGTGAGTCCAAAAATGGGAAAAAGCACTGTTTTGTGTTGTTTTTCCAAAGTTGGAGTGCCTATAACTCCAGAAGTATTAAAGATATCTTAATATACTTTTATATTCTGGTTCAGAACAAACTTTACCTTCAGCATCTTAATTTTTAAGTCCCTGCATCATAAAATCCCAGAGATATGGGGCCCTCAACATGGCTCCATGCATAAATTGTTCAATTTGACCAATTTTCAATGCTTGAAAACCAAACTTTGGTCACACTGTATGAAGCTAGTTTTTCTTGTCCAACAAAACAAAGTTCTGAAGTACAAATAATGTTGAAAATAGAAATGTATCTCCATTTATTCACATAATATCAATCTCAAAATCTCACTGTTATTCATACTATTATTAAGATAAAAGTGACGTGGCTCGTTAGTGCAATATTTGTATCTAGTTGTTAGATTTTGACATTATTGTTTTTATGTGAATAAAAAGGTACATTTGTGAAATGGTACATTTCTAGTTTTAACATTATTTGTACTTCAGATCTTTGTTTTGTTGGACAAGAAAAACTAACTTCATACCATTTGACTCATTTCGTTTTTGACCATTAATTAAAGAAATTGGTCAAATTTAACCATTTTTATATGGAGCCATAATTTGACCCACATCTACAAAAAAATGGATTAATCAGTAAATATTGATCTATGACATTTAATGTTTTAATGACAGAACAAGTATTTAAAAAAATACATATATTTTCAGCTGGGGCGTTTTCTGAAATGAGGTTAATTCGACACAGAATAACCCTAATAAAAAAAACACAAAAATAAATTGTCTGGATGCATTACACTAATAAGAATTAAGGGGAAACATGCTTTATTGTCAAGAAAATATATGATGATGTCTAAACGAGTTTAAATGTTTCAGTTCTGAGTTACAGTATATCTACATATTACATTTAATATTATTTAAAGTCCTCTTTAAAAGTTTGCCGTTTACATCCTGTAATATATTTGAAGAGGACTGTAGGACAGATGTGTGAAATCAGCTCTGGCTAATTCATGTTTGACAATTGTTTGTGGCGAGTTATAAAGATCAGAAAAAGACGTGTTCCTGTGAAATAAATGAGCCTGAATATAAACAGAATAAAAGATGTTTAGATGAAATCTGAATATAGTCCCGAAATATAAAGTAATTTCACGAAAAACTAAAATCATTTTTTCTACAGATAAATCTGCTTCTGTAAATAACATGAAGAAGATTTAATGTCCAGCATTCTTCAGATGATCTTTTTTTCTTCAAGGCTATTTAGATTCACAAACGAATGACTCGAATGAGACGGTTCTTTTAATGAATCGGTCAAAATTATTTTATTTTTTTATCCCCTTTTCTCCCAGTTCAGAATGCCCAATTCCCAATGCGCTCCAAGTCCTCGTGGTGGCGTAGTGACTCGCATCAATCCGGGTGGCGGAGGAACGGATCTCAGTTGCCTCCGTGTCTGAGACCGTCAATCCGCGCATCTTATCACGTGGCTTGTTGAGCGCGTTACCGCGGAGACCTTGCGCGTGTGGAGGCTTCACGCTATTCTCCACGGCATCCACGCACAAATCACCACGCGCCCCACCGAGAACGAGAACCATATTATAGCGACCACGAGGAGGTTACCCCATGTGACTCTACCCTCCCTAGCAACCGGGCCAATTTGGTTTTAAATAAAGCTTATTTTTTATCAAATTAAGTACTTTTATACAGATCCTCACTGCACAATCCACAACACAACATAACATTGTCATATAAAGTGAGATATTGCTAAAATATAATATAATTATATACTATTATTATAATGTAATACGCTTTTATATAATAATAATAGTTTTAATTATTATTATTACTACAGTAAATATTAAATAGCTATACAGAATAGTGATATATTTCTTTCGTACATTTTCCATTTAAATCGAGCTTTTATTTTGGTGGAAAACTGACAAAAGAACTTTTTTAATATTTTCAGATATTATTATAATTATACAATTAATATTATATAGAATAATAATAATAATAATAATAATAATAATACATATAGCTGCAAACAGCGATACCGGGGTCAAGCCGATTATCGGCACCATGAGCAGCAAAAGAAGCTTTGTCCGATGAACCGTGTATGAGGAGTTAGAGTTAGAAAAAGTAAACTTTCAATCATAAAAAACCCCTTTATTTTAAAATAACTAAAAATAGCTACTTCTTAGAATTTTTGTCCAGTATGTGGCGCTGTTCTGAAACTGCTCAGGCAGTATCTGGGCATGATGGTTATCATGCAGGAAAGCGTTCAAGAGTTATAAGCCAAAATAGCCATTTTTCTATCTCCTGACCAGTAGGGGGCAGTGTGCCAAAACACTGCAGGTAACCTCAAGGCCTAATGGTAATGACACGTACCAAGTTTCGTCCCAATCTCTCAAAGCGTTGCGGTGATACAGCCTCAAATTCAATTTTACACACTCTTCATTGGTATGGTTTATCAAAATTCTGCGAATATATTTTTGTCGTGAGTGCCTCTAGATGATGCAGGCCAATTTTCGTGCAAATCGGACAAACAGTCTAGGAGGAGTTCGAAAAAGTAGGTTTTCAAAACATTTAAAAATGGCGGACAAGAAGTCTGCTCGATCATGACATAATTGGTATCATTGTTCTCGGCATGAACCATGGAATCTATCAAGAGCAGTCTCATGACAGTAGGCAAAAGGAGTCAATAGCTATTAGCATTTTTAGAAATAGCATTATAATTTTTGACCACAAGGTGGCGCTGTCCCTAAACTTTTTCAGTCCCTTCAGAGCATGGTGCCAAAGACACATACCGAGTTTCGTAACGATACGCCAAGTCGTTCGTAAAATACAGAATTTTATGACTAAATTCAAAATGGCCGACATCCAAAATTGCCAACGTAGGAATTTTTCCGACCCACTGAATCTAATGAGACCAATTTGATGATTTTATGACAAACTGTTCAGAAGTTATAAGCAAAAATTTGCTTTTTTCAGATCACGTGACCACTAGGTGGCACTGTTCCGAAACTGAGCAGGCACCCTCGAGTCATGGTGCCTATGACAAATAGTAAGTTTGGTATGAATACGCTAAAGTGTTACGGAGATATACCCTCACGTCCATTTTGGCGTGCTCTTCGTCGTAGTGCCATTCGAAAACAGTATGGTTTATCAAAATTCTGTGAATCAATTTTTGTCATGAGTGCCTCTAGATGATGCAGGCCAATTTTCATGCAAATCGAACAAACGGCCTAGGACGAGTTCGAAAAAGTAGGTTTTTCAGAAAATTCAATATGGTGGAAACATTTTCATGACGGAAAATGACATCATAGGGTGCAAGCCTTCGTTTCTAGGACTCACAGTTCAAAAGTTATTAACATTAACGTGAGTGCAAATTTGGGCAGTTGGTGGCGCTAGAAGGTTTGAGGTAGAGATGCCAAATTTGCTGTGGTAACAGATCATAATGTCCTCTATCTGTGTGCCAAATTTCATAACTTTCCCGTAAGCAGTTCTATGGGCTGCCATAGACTCAAGAGCAGAAGAAGAAGAATAATAAGAAAACTAACGAAAACAATAGGGGTCTTTCGCCTCTTCGGGGCTTGACCCCTAATAATAATAATTGTTACTATTATTATTACTTTACATATTAAATAGCTATAAAGAATAGTGATATATTTCTTTCGTAAATATTCCATTTAAATCGAGCTTTTATTTTGATGGTAAACTGAGTAAGAACTTTCAGTTTCTGTGTTTTTTTGACAGAAGTTTCTCACCTCTGGAAAAGCAGGTCCCATGGTCCAGGTGTGATTATTAAATCACAAAAGATGGTGATTTAAATGATTATATATACAAGTTTGTAAATATATAAGTCTAAATGTGCTGCGTGCTTCAAGGTATACGAGCGCTCTGCTCTCTGTCATCTACTGTTCACAAAAGAGCACATGATGATCATGATGAGGTGTTTCCAGTGTATGAGCGGCTGGCTTTACACATTCACTTTAAAACAAGCAGCACATGCAGACTTTATTTTTATTTCATTAAATTGAAGCCTTTTGCGGTTTTTATAATCACACTAGGGCATATCACGATTATCATCATCGATTAATTGTGCATTCACACATACATTTTTATCCAAAATATGTCAAATTCAGTGACATTCCACGTTTTATAGATAATGCCATTTTATCAATGGTTTCTGCAAATCAATTTTTCACATCGCAGCAATCATAGGGCCCTACTTAAGAGAATGATCAGAGCAGAGCTGGAATCTACACACATAATCTATAATCTGTGAATGTTTATAAGAAGGTTATCAGGTGTAATATCAGGTGTTTTTGTGATTTGATCTTTACCCTGAGGTGCAGTAAGCGGCCGTCCGTGATCCTGACACCAGCCGACCGGGTGAATATGAGGACTGCTCGCGTCACACCTGAGGAGAAAACAGAGACAACTGACAGATGAGAGAGAGTGTTGTTTTGTGTGGTGGTTGTGTAGTCAGTAATAACACAGACTCATGTTGTGTTTGAGTTACGCTGGGCTACAACAATCTATTTCTCTCGATGTGGGACGGACTCTAATTTTACCTCTCTTCAGAGCGTTCATGAGCAAATCCTGCAGTAATGTGTCAAACATATGAATCACTGATCATTATTTACAAACACACACATGCAAAAGCTGCATGTGAACACTTATTCACACATTAATGAAGATCTTCATGTGTTAATCAGTGTTGAAGAGACTCTTATGATCTCTTATAGTCTGTGTGCAAGTCACGAATATTAAATGTCCTCCAGGACCCAATCAGAGTCTAGAACTCTCTCTGATACGGTCACATACACTATTAGTATTCACAGGATATCAGAGACATCACCAGCTCATTTAACCTGTGTTATTATCGTTTACCAAAAACTAAAACGAAGACTAAATGAATTTTTTTTGTGAAAAAACTGAAACTAAACTAAATACCTTTTCATAACTCCAAAACGAACTAAAATAAAAATGACAACTAATTAATGTTAAACATATTTAAATAAAAACATTAGCTATAGCAGCCTTAAAATAAAACTAAAATGAAACTAGAAACACTGAGAAAATGAAAATGAAACAAAAACAAAGTGTAAAAAAAAACACAAAAAAAACAACAACAACAAAAACTAAACTGGAATGACAATTTGAATATAACATTGAAATAAAAACTAAATAAAAACTAAATTAACGTATGTTAATATTCATTAAGAAATTAGTTTATAGATAAATATTCTATTAACCATAAATATACTACAAATATTCTTCTGAATAAATTTCTTTACAACTGTTTATACATATACATATATACATATATATACATATACACATATATATATATATGAGTTGGAGCAGATTTGCTTGTTCAGATTATAATATCAGATTTCACACATCAATGTATATGTATCTTAATATTCCCTATGGGGTTTTTTTTTTTTTTTTTTTGCATATTCAGATCTATATGGCCACTACATTAAATTAGTTTTAGTTTATTTATATTTAATTAATTTATTTTTCATATTCAGCTCTGTTTTGCCACAACATGAAATTGGTTTTTATTTATTTATTTGTTTGTTTATATATATATATATATATATAGACACACACACACAACAGTTAGTTCCGGTCCTGGAATCTGATTGGACGAGAGACGTTCCATGAGTACTGATGGTCTGACACCATCAGCATTCGGACGTTTCACTGTGTGTATCACTCCGCTTGTGTCTGTGCCATTTTAAACTAAAGTGTAAGAGCAGTGCAGATGTGTTAAGAGCTACAGTTTATCTTTTTTTTTTTTTTTTTTTAACATGTATTTTTTTGACATTACATGTGTTAGCCAGAAGGTGGTGGCAAAAGATGTGTAATATGAGCCAGTTAGGTGATGTGAAGTGAATCCGCGTTAGCCAGTGTTTATATACAGCACTATATGATCGCTTGTATTACTACTACACTACTAAAGTTAGGAAATAGCTTTAAACGAACAACTTCAGTATTACGGCTCATCACAGCTGAGAGACACAACAGACTGATTAATAACACAAACTCAAGGCGCTTACCTCTTACCAGAGTTTCCACATTGGAGTGGACACACTGTTTAAAATGGAGGACATTGCGGTTTCTATAGTGATCGACTCTTGCGCACCGGCTACCGCGAAATAGGTAGAATTACCCCCGCTTCGACCGCTACTTTTCCACTGAGAAAGCTGATCTTCAGAAAGCTGACAGCATCTCTGCTTGGGAGTGGCAACAGGTGATCGCACACGCTCCGTCTCTCTCTCTCTCACACACACACACACACACACACACATCCATCCATCCTTGTTTATCCAATAACTTGTTAGAAACAGCACAAGCCGTGATACTATTTCTGAAGTGAAATTTCTGAATTACTAATGGAGGCATGGACGCATAATTTGGTTTGAACCCGCAATGGCAGATTCTGGTCCACCGCGTAATAAAGTAGTTCCATGCACAAATGCGTTTTTTATGACTGTACTCAGTTTTTCCACATTTTTTACAATTTACTTGTTCATTGAATTGTTGTATATAAGCAACATCACACTCGCAATCATGCTATATGGCCCTAAATCTGCAGCCGAATCACAGCAGTGCTGATATAGGGCCATATCGCACTCCTGCTCATGTGATATTGCTTAAATAAATATATATATATATTCAGCTCTGTTTGGCCACTACATGAAATTTGTTTTATTTATTTGTTTATTTTTGCATATTTAGCTCAGTTTGGCCACTACATATAATTTGTTTTATTTATTTGTTTATTTATTACTTTTTATTTTTTTCATATTCAGCTCTGTTTGGCCACTACATGAAATTACTTTTATAGTCAATAATTAATTGTGCCTACAAATACATTTCTTTAAAAAAAAAAAAAAAAAAATGTAAAATTATTGATTATTTTATAGGAGTTGGGGCAGATATTGCTGGTTTAGATTACAATATCAGATTTCATAAATCTATTATATAATATATAATAACACGCATTTCAATTACATTTAATTAAAATAAATCAAAATGAACATAAATTAAATATTAGTCTATGAATAAACAAATAATCCTTTCATAAAGTACTTTGTCGTTACCATTCTAGTTCATATCAAATTATTGTATGATTACCATATTCATGTCCAATAGCATTTGCACAGTAGGTTCAAATGCAAATACTATTGAACATGAATATGCCAATTAATAAGTATTTGGAATATGGAATAAGAAGACCATGGTATAAGAAGACATGTATCATATATCATGAATCAGGTAGTAATATGGTTTCATATGTGAGTAATATACATTTCAAAACAAAGATCATGTATTTTCAAAGAGTATTTAACCTCAAGTTTCCATACTATTTTCTCTAATATCAATATAAAGCTGATATGTTAATAAGCAGCATGTGGTTGAGTTTTATCGACTGAGATTACGTGTTTCTCACCAGTAGTCATAAGTGTCGTCCCAGTTGTCAAAATGAACCAGGAATCGATTGTCTACGATATCTGCAATGCTGGCGACACACACCAGACACAGGTTCTTCCTGTCCACCGCCTCCAACTTCATCCCCACTTCAAATGTCGAGGGGTTTGTGGTCTGTATCAACAGAGATGCATGAATTACTTTAATAAGTAGAAAGTGCTTCTTAACATCAGATCTACTGTCGCTTTAACTGTGTTCAGAATGTCTGTACGTATCAACGTTGTCTCGGGTCGTGTGAATAACACAATAAAACACCCAGCAGGATGACTGTCATTTGTGTGAGAGAGGAAGTGACTTCACAGTCGAGACTGAGAGTGATGACAGGAGATGCTGGTCAGTTGACTTACACTGCTTTGGGATTTGAAGAAAATCTTTGGTGCGGCTTGAGTGTTACAAGACTCCAGATATTTCTCCCAGTTGAACTCTTGTGGCTTGTAACCTGATGACAGAAAAAGGCAAGAATGAGAGAAATGATAAAGCATAAGAATCAATCTGACCAAAACATGTATAAATACATCAATTTTTAGCTATATCGCCAAGCCCGAAGTGAAATCATGTACAGAATGAAAAAGACTATTCTTCCAATGCATCTGTGTGTTAGTCATAGTGAGTATGTTTAGTATGATGTATCGAACCTTTGGGTGGGTGAAGTTTATGGCCTGTTGACTCACACCATCCAGCTGGTTTGATGTCAGGTGAATCAGCGTTTACCCAGAAGTCATAGCACTCCGAGTAACCATCAATATGGAGACGCAGACGAAACCCGATCACCTTCAACAATTATTGAGAGAAGAATCAATGATGTGACGCTGATTTATTAAGTTATTCAAAACTCACACAAAACAATTACTTGAATACACCTCTACTATGATGAACCATTTTTTTAATTACTCAAAAGACATTTTGATATTTTTTCTGGGGCTTAAAGTCAAAAATGTCATGTGGTGTAACCGTCCAGAGACAGTAAAATGATTGAATTCTTGAACAAATTATCTTGGCATCTTAAAAAAAAAAAAAAAAAACAGATAAGAAGTGAAACAATTTTGTTTTAAAATATTATTATTTAAAAAAAACTGTGTCCACCCAATCAATGTCATGTGCTGTAACCCAACATGCAGGTTGCCATTTTGTTGTCATGTGACTTAAAAACAAAACAGAGGACGCCTTTGTACCCTCATGACTGTGACTGAAGTAAAAAAAAAAAAAAAGAAAAATTGGATTTTGTTTTACATTTTTAAGAAAATGAATATTTTAAGTCAAATAGAGTAACGTTAAGATTACTTCGTGATATTCGTGACTTAACCCTCCTATGGTTTTTGATAATTTTTTACCTAAATAAATTTTCCTCGTTTAATAAAAATGGTTTCCTTTATCTGAGCAGTAAAAGACTTGGTGACTTTCCTCCATTTGCCATCTGAACATACACATTTTTTTGGCTTGATTCTTTAAGTCTTAGTGGTCGTTAAAAAAGTGACACCTTTGGTATCCACGGTCAAAATTGACCGACCATTGAAAATGAATGGGAAAGACCAAAAAAACTAAGCAATATTTTCTCTGTCAATACAATCGATAAATCAATAAATCAGCCACAATGTAGAAAACCCCCCAGAAATTACAGGGTGAGACTCTAAAACATCCTCAGTGCAAAACACACACACCCACCCACTCACACACACACACACACACACAAAAATGAGCTGGTGAGACTATAACACAGCATTTTTTTTTTCATTTGTCAAAAAAAAAAAAAAAAACATAAATCACCCAGAATGCTAAACACTCACAAATTAAGGGTTGAGATGATAACACACTCACAATGCAGAACACACACACACACATACACACAATGCAGAACTCACACACACACACACTCACACAAAACCAGGGCATCAATAAGTGGAGTTCTACACCCGTCTTTTGGTCATTGTTGGCATTACAAGTCATCTGTTGTTTTCCAGCTGATGACAGCAATCTAATTCACTCACACATACACACACACACACACACACACACACACACACACACACAAGACCTGCCACGATGTCATCATGTTCATACCGGTGTAGTATCCGTGTTCAAAACCGGTTATACCGATAATACCGTTGGTTGGACACTCAGTGGTGCTATGGTGTAATTTTCATTGCTCAATGGCCTACACAATAATACAAGGCAGCTTGATATCAGTCTTTGAATTGTATTTATTATTTATTTTAATTAAATGAAACTGAACAAATAAAGTGCAATCAGATTAAATTGTGTGTTATTCAACAAACATCAACCAACATGCCACACAGCAAACATAGGCTATGTAAAAACGAACATGCCTAACAATAAATATGTACATTTGTCTTGTACAGTTTTTTTGTTAAGAAAGAGCAAATCAATCTTTTCAGGCTTGAGCAGTGATCTCTTGGGGGGGGGGGGGGGTCACTTCATTCCAGTGCTTGTTGTGCAAATGCACAAATATTTTTTGCCACGTTTGCCAGCAGCGGGTAACGTGGCTCATTGGCTTTCCACGGGAGATGTCACTCTTTTATGGGAATCATACATTCGTTCATTCCAATAATGGTCTTGGCGCCGAACGTGCTCTTGAGCTAAAACAACGCAAGATGCAACAAGGACAATGCAGGACAAGCTGTCAGCTGTCAAAAAGGTCCAACTAGAGCATAATTACATTGGAAAACAATTGAAAAACAGCACTAACGGACACAAATACATGTTTGTTGAGAACAGTAATTAATTAGGTGATTAATACGCCTTTTCCATTTATAAAGCTCAACGAAAAGCGCTCTCTGTTTAAAATTAGTCTCATTTGTTTATTTGACTAAAGTGCTAAAATAGTGTCACTAAAAATAAATTTGGGCTTTTAGGGCCACTGTCTTTGTACATGTTAATAATGTTTGAGAGAAAACACTTTACATGAAAGTATTGATTTCTCCTTATACTACAGTTTTTTAAAAGTGCTGCAGTTTTTCCTCACAGTCATTTGAGTCTCTCTATCTTCCATCATGAATATGTGTTTACTGGTGTTTTGGAATCACAATGATGGGAAACAATTATAATGCACTTGAATACTATATTTTTGACTAAATATTTGATAAAATTCTGCTTTTGATGGAAATATGACAGAAGACGTGCACAGAATGGATTTGATCTTACTTGATCTTTCCCCGCATATCTCAACAACTCACCAATAGTTGAACCTGATGCGAGTCAGCAGCTGGATCCATCTCCAACTCATGCTGAAGGTGTCTGTGTTTCATGTCAATTTCTCAAAATTTGCAACACGTTCGGGTGCAGTTTGGGTGCGAGTCACCAAAATACGGGATAAACCGCGTCCCGCCTCACACAGTTGTTGCTGTCAATTAAAAGTAACATCTTCTGTAAGTGTGCGTACACAGTAATTTGATATGTCGATAAAGAACATCTGTCATTCAATGCATTCATTTAGGTTCATTTATGAGTCGCAAACTCGTTAGGCGACTTTTCGTAGGCAGTTCTATTCGTTTGGCTATTGATATACAAACTGTTGTCATCAAGTACGTTTCTTGAGAGGACCCAAGCGCAGAGTTGAAAAACAGGAAATTTATTAAAACAAAAAACAAACACAAACTACCCCGTAGGGGGAAAAAAGTAAACCAGGAGTGACCGGACCGAGTAGGGATGAAACAGGACCGACATAGGAGAACAAACAAGACACACAAGACGAACTGGCACTGGACAGCACACATGAGGAGACTAAAACAGAGAGAGATATCAACAGGTTAACAAGACAGGGCAGGTGTGACTAATAAACTAATAATGGGCGAACAAGGAGGCGGGGTATGACTTAAGATAGCGAGACACGTGGTGATACAGGATCAAAACAAAGCCACATGCTCTCACAAGACAAAACACCCTAATGGCATGAGTGCACATCGCCAAGACAATAAGGCGATATACGCCCATGCCAAACGAAAAACTAGATGAGAGAATGTGTAGCAATGCCAAACAAAGTGATGCCACACATTCTCACACTAAACAAAGCCTGAGCACACGTCATGAGGCAAACACCACGCAATGAACACAACAGGCAACACAAACAAGACAGGACACCTGTGCGATGGTTCAGCCACACACAGACACACAGACCCGACACATCAGACCGAAGTGACCGAACCTCAGCACAACATGAACACAGCTCGTCGGATGGACCCGGGCGCGCAAAGCGAGTGCAACGTTCTGCGGTCGCGAGAGACAGACATAGATTATTGACACGAGTGCATGCCATCAAGATGACAGGCGCAATGCACTCACGCAAAAGACATGGAACATGAGTGTCCGGATCCTGACATAAAAAACCGAAACCGAACCAGACAGAAGGGTCAGGATCCAGACACCATTCTCCAGACATGAAACAAGACCAACCAAAATTACCAGACAGACAGGGGACAATAATGCCACGGTCCTGTCAGACAAAAACCCAGACTGACAGAGTGACAGGACCGTGACACGTTTACCCATTTTACCAGTATAAAATTTTGCACCGATGTTGTGTTATGTACCGAGTACAACCAGTAACACCATATATCGTGGCAAGCCTACACACACACACACACACACACACACACACACACACACACACACACACACACACACATACACACACACACACACACACATTTGCAAATTAAATTATTATTATAGAAAGTTAGAAATTGCAAAATATTTACTCTGATTCTTCTGTTTTATACTCTAATTGAATTTTCAGAATTTTGCAGTTCATTTCTGTTTCTTGATGTTCATTTTCTTGACATTATTATGCATTTACTTTGAGTTATTACATTTTTATGTTGAAATAAATGATTGGTATAAAAATGCTTATTCTGTGTCTTTGTAACACCATGGTCAGGTTTGATTGCAAGCATAATGACAATAACTGCAAAAACTGACACTTCAAATCCATTTAAAATGCTAAACTTTGACAAATAATAGTTTGATAATGTTTAAATATATATCTAAATGCATATCTTGTGATAAAATATAAAATTAGGTTACAATAAGTCATCAGACTACACAGTATGCGTCTACAGTCATCTACTGGCTGTTACTGGCATGACATGTTTTCAAGTCATGTTATTTATATTTTGTTCACCGGATGTAGGCATTCTGCCTCCAATTTGTCACATTCATATATTTTCTTCATGTTTCAACTTATAGAAGTGTATGTTCTGAATTTGTCTTTTTTTTTTTTTTTTTTACAAAAATATGCTTATTTGTATATGTAAATTAATGGTAAAATTTAGAAATTTACATGTAAATAAGATCAAAATAGCATAAAATCCAAAAAGAAATGCATAATTTTATTGTTACCTCACTGTTACTTATTATTACTTATTGTTACTTACTTCAGGGAAGAAGAAATGGTATCCTTATTATAAAAAAGGGTTAAACATCTGACCCTTCCGGTCAAAAATGACTGCGAATACCAAAGGAAGATGCCATTTTCAATAACATAGGAGGGCAAAAAAAATAATATTTGTACAAAAAATATGTTTAACCTTTACAAATATGTTTAAGAACTTAATGATTGATGTATTATTAAGTTGTGTATTTTTAAAGTATTTTAATACCTTTCACTTGATGGTTACACCACTTGACATTTTTAAAGTCATTAAATAAATGTATAGAAAATAATTTTTTTCAAATGTTTTTGCCAAATGTATGAAACCAATACATATACAAAGATTACAAAATATTATATATAAAGACTTCATTTCTACAAACTTGACATGTGTTTTAAACTAGATTTTTTAAAGAGATTTAACATTTATATTAGCTCGGAAAACCTCAATGACCAAGAAATCAAAAACAATCTACAATTATCTCCATCTATATCTATAAATCACAATTCCCTGATTTTCACAGGTAACTGTAACTGTGAGAGTAAATGAGTGAGGTAAAGAGAGTATTTCTGACCTCTGCCACAGACAGCACACAGAACATGGACGGATGAAGCGGGTCGATTCCCTCCAGCCTCATTCCAACCTTAAATCCATTCCGGCTTTTTGGAAATGTCTGATACTGCAAGAGCACAAATCAAAGAGTTTGAGCATAAAGACTGTTTACTGGCATTTACGGATAAATGCTTTGGAGTTCCTATGGAAACCGTCTCTTGTGTTTCTGAAGGGAACAGATGTCTCATCATATCCCTTCAGGAAGAATGCGGCCTGAGAGACGTGGAGCTCACAGGACACGCTAAAGGTCAACGGACACAAACACTGACAGCTGTGAAGAGTGAACGGACATTCGGTGTGATGATCAGGAGTGATGCAGCATAATTCACAGTTTATCTTCTGTTCTTTTTTCCCTCATAGTTTATACCTGAATACACCTCAAACATCAGAAAACATCATATTAAATCAAAGAGATTGTCTTGTGTGTCTCTAAACAAAAACATTACCAACCCCTTAAACTCTGGTGCATTTTTGAGCTGCCGCAAGCAATTTTTCACACTCAAATTTAAAATCTCACCATTCACACATGGACTAATTGCAAAAAATTGGTCATTTTCAGAGAACCACCCAAATATAATAAATAATATTGTATGTGTTTGTAATCTTATGATAAACAGAATTTTTTTGTTGTTGTTGTCCTATCTTTGTAAACATGTAATTCTGGTTCTGTTCACTCTACCTCACTTTGAAAAGCCTAATTTTATTCCACTAGGTGGAAGAAAGCACTAGAAAAAAAAATATTTTTCTCTATCACAATATACCGATCTGGTAGGTGGCGCTCTAACGCATTTTTGCCCTCACAGATGTGCTCGTACATAGACATTCAGTCTAATTTTCAGTTCAAGCACCACCCTCATTATTTCATTGAATATCTCGTCCTCTGAGTGGACTAGAAGATCAATCAAAGTGTCATTAGAAAGCTGAGATCCTCCCCTTTGCAAAGTTATAACATTATCATCAATAGTCAAAAACATATTTTTCTGATGATTTGTTTTGCATGCTTTTCCTTCTGGATGGCATATTTTGTTCTGGACATCTAAGATATAACATTGGATTATTCAGCCAAACAAGCTCACAGACAAGTAAAAAATGGCTCATTTTTTAATATATTGTAATATTGTGCATTGAGTATTTAGCCTTCACAATAAATGTTTATATAGTGTAGTTACAGATTTAGAAACTTCTGATATTGTAACTCAATTTACTGTTGCGGCTTAATGAAATTTGTCTTTCTATCTTTCCATATAAATATACAGTATAAGTGTATACTACGGAACTTTTGGGCTTTCTATCGTCATCTGTAGTTAAACCAAAAATTGCAAGTGACTTGCGTTGGAATATTGTTTTGTTTTATTTCAGTTGTGCGCATATGATTCTGATGGTTTGAGGTTTTATACTCATGGTAAACCAGGAGTCACTGAGAGTGAGAAAAAAGTCCCACAA
Source organism: Myxocyprinus asiaticus (assembly GCF_019703515.2). NCBI lineage: Eukaryota > Metazoa > Chordata > Actinopteri > Cypriniformes > Catostomidae > Myxocyprinus > Myxocyprinus asiaticus. The sequence goes on from NC_059384.1 coordinate 605,180, forward strand.
GACGAATATCTGAAAAAATATGTCGCCTGAGCAAGTAAGTAGCATTTCTGTGGCCATATACACACGTTTCTTTTTTTTTCTTAGTTTGTATGTGTAAAAATTACTGACGATAATGTTCGTTGATGTTTTTTTTTATGTTGTCAACGATAATGATGAGATGAAAAAAGACACATTATGCTGATCATCAAAGAGTTTTAATTAAAACACACTGTTGAGGAAAATACGACAAGAAAAAAAGTATTACCAAAGCATGAACACTGTTTTATTGTTGTTGTTGTTTTTTTATCTAGTCATAGTACATTGTGTATTCCCCCGCTGAACGACTGTACAATTAACTTTACTAACGGGTTAATTACCTCACTCAAACACATCCTATACATGTGCCATCAATCACTATATCCACAACAAAAACCTCATATTACAACTTACATCTGCACACACAATGAAGACAATCAACAGAATGACCTGCTGAACTTTCGGCAGCACATACCAGACAATCTTTTCCCGGTTTTTGACTATTCTCACGTTTTACTGGACATTTTAGTCAGAGGCGCAGCTGTGTTGTTCAAGCGCTATGAGACGCAAGCGAGGGAAGCGAGCCGGTGCGCTGGAATGTTTTTGAAGCTGCAAGCACCAATGTGGATGAGCTCACAGATACTGTGACATCATATATCAGTTTTTATGAGGATATGTGCATTCCTACTAGGACTTATTTAATGTTCAACAATGACAAACCATGGTTTACAGCAAAACTCAGGCAGCTTTGTCAGGCCAAAGAGGATGCTTATAGAAGTGTGGATAAAATCTTGTACAATCAGGCCAGAATCACACTGACAAAAGAGATTAGAGTGGCTAAAAGAAGATACTCTGAGAAGATGAAAAACAAATTTTCAGCTAATGACCCTGCATCAGTGTGGAGAGACCTGAAAGTTATTACTAACTATAAGACACCATCCCCCAACTCTGTAGGGAATCAACAACTGGCTGACGACCTGAATGTGATTTACTGTAGAACTGAAAAGCCCAATCTCACACCCCACACCCGCTCTGACCTTCACTTCCCACAAACATTAACACCTCCTGCAACCCCCCTCCTCCCCCTCCTGCTACTCAACCTGCACTTAAGATCTGTGAAGAGGATATGTGCCGGGTCTTTCGGAAGAATAAAGACAAGTAAAGCACAGGGCCCTTACAGTGTTTCACCCACTTGTCTAAAATCCTGGGCTGACCAGCTGGCCCCCATCTTCACACAGATCTTCAACAGATCACTGGAGTAGTGTGAGGTTTCCTGCTGCTTCAAATGCTCTACCATCATCCCTGTCCCAAAGAAACCCAAAATCATAGGACTTAATTACAACAGACCCATCGCTCTGATGTCTGTGGTCATGTGAGAGACTGGTGATGGCCCAACTGAAGGACATCACTGGACCCTTACTTGATCCCCTTCAATTTGCTTAATGAGCAAACAGGTCTGTGGATGATGCAGTCAACATGGGATTGCATCATATCCTGCAACATCTGGACAGACCAGGGACATATGCAAGGATCCTTTATGCGGACTTCAGTTCAGCTTTCAACACCATCATCCCAGCTATTCTCCAGACTAAATTAAACCAACTCTCTGTTCCCAAATCTATCTGTCAGAGGATCACCAGCTTTCTGATGGACAGGCAGCAGCTTGTGAGACAGGGGAAATTCACTTGCAGCACCTGTACAATCAGCACTGGTGCCCCCCAGGGATGTGTGCTCTCCCCACTACTCTTCTCCCTGTACACAAAAGACTGCACTGCCAAGGACCTCTCTGTCAAGCTCCTGAAGTTTGCAGACGACACCACTGTTATCGGCCTCACCCAGGATGACGATAAGTCTGCATAGAGAAGGGAGGTTGAACAGCTGGCTGTCTGGTGCAGTCAAACAACCTGGAGCTGAATACGCTCAAAACGGTGGAGATGATAGCGGACTTTAGAAGGCACCCCAACACTGACCCTCTCACTATTCTGAACAGCACCGTGGCAGTAGTTGGGTCATTCAGGTTCCTGGGCTCTACCATCTCACAGGACCTGAAGTGGGAGAGGTTGTACTTGCTTCACCAGCTGAGGAAATTCAACCTGCCACAGGTGCTGCTGATACAGTTTTACTCAGCGGTCATTGAGTCTGTCCTCTGCACTTCAATAACTGTCTGGTTTGGTTCAGCTATGAAATCGGACATCAGAAGACTACAAAGGACAGAACTTCCAAAGTTCGGACTGCTGAGAGGATTATTGGTTTCCCCCTGCCCCCCCTTCAAGAACTATACACTTCCAGAGTGAGGAAAAGGGCTGGAAATATCACTCTGGACACCACTCACCCTGCCCACTAGCTTTTTGAACTGTTGCCTTCTGGCCGACGCTTCAGAGCTCTGAGCACCAGAACCGTCAGGCACAGGAACACTTTTTTCCCCTCAGGCTATCCATCTCATGAACAGTTATATTGCAATAATTATGTGCAATACACAGCTTAGTCTATTTATATATACCTCTTCTGCCATTACATTCCCTTGCACTTTATATAACAGATTTGTATTTGTACATATGTACGTATATATTTATATTTTTTGTCTTATTGTGTATTTCTATAGATACTTATATTTTCTATTCACTTTTCATTTTTATTCTATTTATTCATTTTATTATCTCTATCTTGTTGTATTGTCTGTACACTGGAAGCTTCTGTCACCAAGACAAATTCCTTGTATGTGTAAGCATACTTGGCAATAAAGCTCATTCTGACTCTGAATAAGCCGTTTCATTAAACATGTGACACGTAACACAATATCATAAACTGTCTAAATTTGAGGAATTCACAACAGACTCTCTTCTAAAAGTACTTCAGTATATTCAGTATTACCCACAGGCGCCGATCCCGTAGGTGCTTGGGCACCCATGGAAAAGGAGATATTTCCCATCAATTTTCTCCAAAGGCATTTAAAAAAAAAAAAATTTTCTCAGCCTTGACCCAAACCAGAAAGCTCTTTTATTAATTAACAACATTAAAACCTTTGATTGATTTGAAGCAAATACTTTTCAAAGATTGAAAAAAGCGACTGATAATTGGGAACTTCTCTGATTGGTGGATCTCACTCAGGGATCGCGGATCCGGTGGGAGATCTGGACCCAGAGGAATTATTCGTTGGATTTTACGAGACACAACTGCAGATTGAGCTCTAATGAATTCATCAAGCACGCCGCCACACAGAGAAAAAAACGTTGTAATTGAGAAGGCTGAGCATGCATAATCTATATTCCTTCCTATTACTTAAGATAGAAATAGTTAATGGGCATTTGTTGCATGTGTGGAAGTGTTCGTGCATGGACCGTGCTTAGCCCAAATTACACTGCTTTGTTCACACTGCAGGAAAAACAGATTTTTTTTTTTTTTTCAAATAACATTTCTTTAGACTGACAGTTCAAACTGCAGTTTATATGTGGATAGATTTCTTCTATTCTGACTGCAGTTGCTTTTACTAGCATGTCCACATTACTTGTCATAGTAATGATGCAAACATGCTTATGTGCAACATGTGTGAGACTTTGTTTTCCAAATACACATTCTTCACCGAAAACTGCTTAAAAAACAAGAGGGGTGGCATATGCAATGTTTATTGCTGCTAAGGTCTACAACTGACCCGTTTTTACCAGACGCCCCATAGTTCATCCCATACAGTACACCTAACGTCCCGTATTAAAGGCTTTGTGTCCTGTATTGGAGCAAAAAAGGGTCTGACAGCGAGACTCTTGAATATCTTTTATTTATTTTTTGATTTTCTCCCCAATTTGGAATGCCCAATTCCCAATGTGCTCTAAGTCCTCGTGGTGGTGTAGTGACTCGCCTCAATCCGGGTGGCGGAGGACGAATCTCAGTTGCCTCCGCGTCTGAGACAGTCGATCCATGCATCTTATCACGTGACTTGTTGAGCGCGTTTCCGCGGAGACATAGCGCGTGTGGAGGCTTCACGCTATTCTCTGCAGCATCCATGCACAAGTCACCACGCACCCCACCAAGAGCGAGAACCACATTATAGCGACCACGAGGAGGTTACCCCATGTGACTCTACCCTCCCTAGCAACCGGGCCAATTTGGTTGCTTAGGAGACCTGGCTGGAGTCACTCAGCATGCCCTGGGAGGACTCCCATCTTTAATTGAAGCGCTCAAAATGCTCAAGGGTCCCGTATTGTGTGAAACTTTCAACCTAATCACGTTGTGGTGGCTAGCAGCCGATGTGTGTTACTGCACCTTAGCGCATCTCTTTGGGTGCGTAAAGCCAATCATTATAGTTTTCCCTTCAAAGTGCACTGTGAAGGCATAATTTATGCTGTTTAGAATGCAGTATATGTCTTCACGTCACTATACCTATTTGCAATAATTCGCTGCAGCATCAAAACTATGAGAACGTGAAAAGTTACTGACAGGAGAAAGCGCTGGGGGTGGGGGGTTGATGTTTGTTTGTTAGGGCACCCACCGGCAGAAACATAAATCGGCGCCTGTGGTATTCCGTTTATTCAGGTTTATCATGTGTTTAAGCTTACCATCTTCTCTGATGCATGTTTAAATAGTTGTAAGTTGGCTATTAAAAAAACTTAACGTTTCAATTTTTAGCTATTTTACAGTTTGGCATGTTTTCGTCATCAAAAGACAAAAATTTAACTATGTGAAAATGAACACTGTGACTCAGGGTCAGGCAAGAATGTGGTTTTGAACGTTGACTTTATTAACTGGCTCAATAATGGTATTTCATTGAATTCTAACGTAAAATTATACATGTATTCGAAGCGTCCCTTTAAAGACTGTTTAAAGCACAAATAATAAGCCTATACTTCCGAAGGATGGTTCTCCTCTTCCTCAAACACAGATAAAAGTCTTTCAAGTGACAGTAACTCCCTCAGAAACAGAAAGACATGTCAAACTTTTTACAACAACAGCCCTTGAAAACAGTCCAGCTGCAGCGCTGATGCACGGCTCCCCCTGCAGGATGTGCATGCATGTGCATGTGCATACATTAATCACAGTGACAGCTCATGGCAAATGCTCAACAATGACAGTTGGACACAAACCCTGCTGACTCTGCAGATCTTCTGTCTGTAATAATGAAGCTCCTGCTGCAGCCGCTGTGAGGAGCGCGTTCACGTTGTTTAGAGTTATTTTTAGTTCTTTTCTTAGTACAGGACAATTCAATGATTAACCGCATTAAAAAAAACAGTCAAAACTCACAGTTGGGTAACAACAAATAAACACGTACATTTTAGAAACACTATCAGACATAACAGCTGTTAATTACAGGTCTCAATTTGTGCCGAGTTGTGACTCATGAATGTGTTTGTGTTACTCTTTTTTTTTTTTTTCCGTCTCTGTGTGATGAGATGAACTCGGGAGGTTTGAGTTTGAACATTAATTCACATCCAACATGATGCAATCAAAGCAAGTTTTCACACTAGAGCTTTTGGTGCAGACACAAGTCCATTTGATGTCACAGTTTGGCTTGTGAGGAATGTTTTCTGAATTCAGGTGCACACTAAGGTCGCCTCAAGCTTTAAAAAAAGGGGGTCTAGGGTTCATGGGAACGGCCAAATGCACATACCTAAACTGCTATTGATGACGTATAATTTTAAAATGAAGAGTTGCGGTCCTGGATGCTGACTGGTCAATACAACTGGTCAATTTCATCAACAAGTGGGCCAGATTGAAAGATTCTTCAGGGCATGCGGGCCAAACCAGAATATTTAGTCAACGAATAGCTTATATCTACAGATGTCATGTTATAGCAACATTTACTCACAATATAACTTTATTTTGTCATGAGAAATATATTTTGAAATAAGGAAATGCTGAAAAAAAATACAGGTGACTTAAGACAAAAAAAAGTGCTTTCCAAATGAGTCCATAACAAAGAGTAAATAAGACTGATACAGAATATTTTATTGAACAATAACAGAGAAGTTTGTTATAGATGCAATGATTTCAACTTTTGGATGGACACGGCGCCTCATGTCGCTGTTTTTAGATTGAGATGCAAGGCGACGTCCGTCTTTTTCTCATAACTTATTGTCATTTTACATAGTAAGAAACTTGCAGCATCACATGAGCTATTCTCTGGCAATTAGGTGAATCTGCACCCATCACAAAGGTATGATTTTGTTTCTTAAATTTTCTGATTTTCCACAGGTTTCAACACAGAGATTTCCTGAGAAAAAAAACAAACATCTCAAGGACATTTTTCCAATGAGGTCGCAAAAAATGTTTTTAGTTAACGGTTTGTATGTCATTTGAGTCGCTCATGATGCTTAATTTAGCGAGCATCGTACATTCTTCCTTACAATGCAAATTTAACAATGTATTAAGCTAATATTCCTAATAAAGTTACCCACTAAATGCAGACTCCAGTAACTCGGGTGTTTATTTTCTCCCTTGATAAACAACATCTAAGACCAGAGAGATGGAGCTCGATTTGCACAGTGGCAGCACAACGGTTTTCGGTGTGAACAGCCCCTAAGATGAACATTTCAAACAGCTGAATTTGGTCCACAGGCCGCCAGTTGAATAGGCCTACAGTATTGAAAAATATATTGATTTTTTTTTTTGTTTGTACCTCAGTGAAGATCTGCAGAGGAGCAGCTTCAGCTCTCTTGTCCTCCAGATACTGATCCCACGACCACTTCTTCTTACTGCTCACGGCTGAAAAACACACACAATAATCAAGAGTTTAAGCCTTTTCAAAACGCTTTCTACAAGAAACATCTTCTATAAAAATATGTGCATTCATCCATGTGAATCAGCCACACCCCATCTCAACTGCTGAAAGTATGTAAGATTTTCTTGTTTGACCTTGTGAAGTGGAAACTTTATTCTTCATTTTTGTGGCGTCTTCTTTCGGTCGCTCCTAAGAAACAAGCATTAAATCGTTCAGTGTATTTGGACAGTGACGGTCGCTCTGATGAAGGTCAGAAGTGTTTAATTGTTACTCACGCGCAGACAATAATCCTCCGATACACTTCTGGGGTTCAAACTGTGTTTCTTTCTCTTGCCGTCCTCACCCTGCATCATTAGAGATCCGCTCTGCTGAGACACACAAATAATTCCTGCGTCAATACAATCATTAAGACTAAAAACTAACATGATCTTTTGAACATTTGCAATGTTGTATTTGTAAAATAACATGTGAACATAATATTTCAGCAATTAATGTTTCTGTGCTAGTTAATGTAACATTCATTTTAAATCTCAGTTCAAACTAACAATAATGAAGAGTCCTGCTAATTATCTACACTTATTTTTAGAGGTCAGAAAACTCATTTGTTGTCAAATTATAGTATTATTTACCATTACTTCATCCCATTGGGCACTTCAGCCCAACAATAACATCCGGTAATAGGAACGTCTACTACAACAAGCAAATAATGGCATAAATTAAAAACATTTTAATTTGATTAAATAATCCTGACCTCAGGCTGACTGTAATGAACGATCTGTCAGATGAGGGATTATCATTTAATAGCATGGTAATAACATACAAGCTACAATTATGTCACAACAGCCACTTCATAAAAGCAAAACATCTAAAAGCATACAAAAATGATATGAAAGTACAGTTACTGCCTTTAAGCTTTGAGTTTTTAAGACTTCCTGTTTCAGTGGCATACTCAAAATTAAAGACTTATAACTCGACAAAAAAACGAGGAGGATCAAGTGTTTGTATCATTGTAAAGAAAACTTTTGTAAAATATTTAATGATATAGATTATGATACATTCTGAGACTCTCAGCCTAAGAAACTGCTGAAAACACACAAACAAATTGAGCCAAAAATTTGCTTTTTTCGTATTTTTCTGATTTTACATTTATATATATCTCTGGGTGTAAATAAGGTGGCTCTGAAAAACTGCTTTTGTTTTGTTCCCAATCATGTCAACTGTATCTGAGAACATTTTTGTGTTGATATGACAAATCAATCAAAAGTTATAACATTACAAATATAATTGATCATAGTGTCCAAAAACATCTCCAAACAAATAAAACATAATAATTGTACATAAGAACTAATTACACATGCAAACACAACAATGACTAAAGGTTTACATAGCATGAAGACATGATTTTAGTAATGAGATTTCACAGAATGAGTTTCATTCTGTGTCATTTGAGTCATCATTGAGTCTGTGTCATGTATTTGGCGCCATCTCCTGGTGGTCATATGTAACATTGTGCTTCATGTGGATTATCTAATGATCTATACATCTGATTATCTTGTGTGTGGACTCATTTGAAAGATAATCACCTCCTCTAAGTAATGCTATGTGATATTTAATGTTCTGTTTATTTTTCATGAAGTTATAAGTGAAAATGTGGCATTTAAGCAACACCATTATAATTGTTAAAGATATATACTTAACTATTACTCACTATATTTTTGTCTGTGAGTAAAACAAATTGGCTGGTTGTATTCTACTCTTTGAGAGCTTTCCAACAACATATGACACATGGATATTTGATCAGTTTGATGTTTTTACTGATTACAATATTATGTACAGTGCACATATTTTTTTATAAATGATCAAAACGGAACACTTCTGATTTGTCTGTAAATTTCAAAGCACTTGTTCAGTTTTGGTCATAATGCTACATGCATTGGAAAGTAGAGCTTCTAATCTTTCAAACGATACCGATTTTGTATTAGTCGAGACTGTAGTTATTATCATATTGACAATTTTTTGGGGCCCATCCGAGCTTTAAGAGTTAAACAACAAATTTCACAGCAACACAGTCAAATCTTTCTCGTCTGAAGAAACAATGATGACATGTTTGGCCTCCATTTCTTTTTGAACAGAATGAAAAGTCACTACAATAAATAAATAAACCTACCGCCTGATTTGTGCTGCAGCGCGTCGACCCGGTCAGGGCTTCAGCCCGCAAGCGTTCGACACAAACACATTCTTCATGTGCACTGGATCACAAATCTGTAAACAAAACACAGAAAACAGACAGCAAATAAACACACTGAACAAAGACAGCACTGGATGAATCAACACATTCACAGGACCTGAGAGAGACCACCAACACTAGATTAATGCAATTTAAGGGCCATTTCTCAAGCAGCAAAGAATCACTAATCCATTTGTTTGAGTCAAACTAACTGAGCAGACAGCAAGGACACATCTCGTTGTTGACTGAAATTCACAACAAGATTCACTGTTCGCTGTAACTGTTCACATTCACGTTAAGAAGAAACTGGAGCCATAACAAAAGACTGACAGATGGAGTGGGTGTCCAAGTGTTTACAGAAGAAACTCGAGAGACAAATGACGAGCAAACACACATGACAACAGACTGAGTGAGTATCATATCAAACATGATCAGAAAGTCCCTGGTGAAGCACTGTGTGAAAAGCCCTGAACTTCCAGATAATGGAACGATTTGTCAAGTTAAAGAGAACTTAAGTTAGTGGATAATATTCTTATTCTAAAGGCCGATTAGGGCTGTCACGATTATGAAATTTGGCTGACAATTAATTGTAAAAAAACAAAACAAAAAAACTGCGATTATGAAGATTAATTGTCTGTTTTAGGGCTTTCACGATTAATTGTCCTATAAATTGTCATATTTCTTAAGGTGCATGTGTGGTTCATACAAGTCTTTTTTACATACTTCAAATTTATGAATCAAATAATAAAACAGGGATACATTATTTCCTTTTAAGGCTTTATAACTATATGAATGACATGAAAAATAATGTTTTAAATACCAAAATATTTCAAAATACATCAAATATGTCTCTCAAAACTTTAGTTTTGGTCAATTTTACATTTACACTGGTGTTTTTGGAATTAATTCAAAAGTTATACAAAATATATGTTTTTATCACATTTATATTATATAATATTATTTTATACTACAGTAAAATATTTCTGTCCTAATTTCTACACTTTCTATGTTATTTTAATGCTCTTTGATCAAACCTACGAGTCCTTATTTCTTATGAAGCAATTTTTTTTTCATCATTTTATCACCACAGAAATAGAGTAAGCATGCGTCTCATCCTCTGTATCAATACGTGTCATTAATACTGCATATATGGAGCCGCTGCGATCAGAAACATTTGCCATTACGTGATCGTTTAAAGTGAAGTCGGAGCACTTTGAGCTGATCTGGTTGACATTTGTGGTGCGTCTCAGTGACGCTTGGAGTTCAACTGAATGACACACAAACATGCCGCTGATGGCATTTATACTATATATTCACTTTAAATTTCCTTATTTGGGCATAAATATTTGATTGGAACTTGAAGACAATAAACACGGTTATCTCAAATAACCGCAGTTAGAGCAGACGATTATTTAATAATCATGACAGCTTTATTTGTTAAACATTACTTATACAACAATAAGACCAGAGCAAAACTTGATCATTTCTTGTAATTGCATTATGATTTCTGAAGCCTCTTTGGAGGATTTGAATGATGATGTAATCACAAGTCAAACAGAGAGAAGAAATGATATTTCCAGACATATTTAAAGCATCTGTGCATTCTGACAGATAGTGACTCAATGGCATTAACGGTCAGCGTGTGTCTGTGATGTAAACTGCAGGTTATAATGAGACATATACAGTAATTATCCTGCAACATGGAGTGACTTTCTGTCAGGTGAATCTCACACCTACAGCAGTCAGACAAGTGAAAATAAAATTCATTTATTCCACAGTCAGCTGAATGTGATGAAATATGATGCAGTTCACAATCACACACGAGCGCCACACACAGAACAGATACAACACAACATCCTCACAGACACGGTGCAACACACATATTGACATTTTAACATTTAAACTGACACTTTATTACATGGAAAAAACCTTTTACCATGGGAGAAAAAAACAGAATTTGGAAAAAAATAAAACAGATAGGACCCTAATATAAGACGTTAAACTCTGGTGCATTTTTGAGCTGCTGCCCGCAATTTTTCACACTCAAGTTTAAAAGCTCCCCATTCACACATACTGCGGACTAACTGCAAAAAAATTAGTCTCATTTTTCAGAGAACTGCCAAAATAAAAAAATAAAAAGACTCCAATTATTCATAAATAATATTGTATGTGTTTATAATCTTATGATAAACATAAAACTTTTTTTATTTATTTTTATTTTTTATTTTTTGTCCTAACTTTGTAAGCATGTAATTGTGGTTCTGTTCACTCTACCTCACTTTGAAAAGTCTCATTTTATTCCACTAGATGGCAGAAAGCACTAGAAAAAAGATTTTTTCTCCATCACATTCCATCACAATATACAGATCTGAAATGTAGGTGGCGCTCTAACGCATTGTATCCCTCACAGATGTGCTCGTCCATAGACATTCAGTCTAATTTTCAGTTCAAGCACCACCCTCATTATTTCATTGAATATCTCGGCCTCTGAGTGGACTATAAGCTCAATCTAATTCTACCGCCTGTCAATGTCAATAGAAAGCTGAGATCCTCCCCTTTGTGATGATATATAACATTTTATCATCAATAGTCGACAACATATTTTTCGGATGATTTGTTTTGCATGCTTTTCCTTCTGGATGGCATATTTTGTTCTGGACATCTAAGATATAACATTGAATTATTCACACAAGCAAGCTCACAGACAAGTAAACAATGGATCATTTTTAGAAACCTTCCTAAGGTAAAATCAGGTATAAAGTTTTTAGCTATTTGGGGCTTACAGCAGAAGTTATCGGAGCATAAATAGACGTTTGTATTTGATGACTTACAGAAATCATATTTCACTTTGTGATTCTTTTGAAAATCTTTCAAACTGTGCTATTAGTGCAACAAAATAAACTATACAGTCACATTCCTGAGAATGAGAGCTTTCATTTGATATATGACTTGTCTATTTGTGTGCTATGTGAAGGATTTTTATTTTCATGTAAATGTTTCTACCACATTACCTCTAGGGGGCGCTAATTTTCAACGTGAATGTTAAAAGGCCTTATTTTGTTATTTATCGTAACATGAATGCAGAAGTGATGTTTTCTCTGAAAGTGCAGATTCTAAACTTTCAAATGATACCTCATATGCCTGACTTATGTATATGGAGACTTTAACATTTTAAGCATAAACTTTTTCTGCGATGTAGCGCCCGGCGGATCCATAGAGTTTATGGGGTTTTAAGATCCACTTACAATAAAAACTCTACAACAGATTCTTTTTTAGACTTCAGACTTTTTTGAAAACAGTTTCAAGGATGTCAGCAGAACAACACATTTCGCAAAGGACTAGAAATATCACAGTCCAATAAAATACGTTTGACAGATAATGGGCATAATGGAAATTTAATGATCGAGCGAATTACCTCAGGAATTATTCGTTTTTATATCTAGTCTTTAGTGCTCATGCGGGAAATGCAGGTTCAAAGCCCACTCACTTCCTGTCCTCTCGCCTTTGTCTATGAATATAAGCAGAGAGAGATTTAGAGGATTTAAGAAAAGCAACCCCATCTAAGTAAATCCAGAGTGAACAGCTTCATTCATGTGATCACAAAAAAACAACAAAAACACGAGATGATTTACACTGACAAGCCGCGACGAAATGCGTCGAGCACATGAATGTGATTTTTACTCAAACGGTGTCGAGTGTTGAGAGGTGAGACAATTTAAACATCAGATGAATGACAGCAGTGACATGTCCCTTGAGTAAATAGCCATGTGACATGCTTGTTCTGTGTCAGCGGGGACAGATATTTATAAACTCACATTCTCAAATGAAGATGATGAATGAGTCATTTAAGAACAGCACGGTGGCACGCACAGACCTCAGAAGGGACGGTGCGGAAGGATAAAAAAGGCTCTGATTTTAATGATAGTACTTACACTATATATTTAACAAATGTATTTGCTTTTAGAGTATTTAAACTTTTCTTTTATTATATGAATATCCATAATTTTTCCATTCTTTTCGTTACCACAAATAATAGCCTGTTCTGTTCTATTTCTCACAAAAAGCACCATGGTAATTTTGACACATGCCATAGTAAAACCATGATACTTTTTGCAGTACCTTGTAGAACCATGACTGTCTCATGAAATATAAATAATGATTCAGTATGCCACGGTGCTTTTTTTTTGTCTCATCTCTCATCACATCTCATCTCTGCCACCTCACTTCATCTCTGACATCATTGTTCTCTTTATAGAATTGATACTTTCTATAGTACTTGCATTTCTTTCTTTTCATAATAATTAGGGCTGGGCAGTATTGCGATTTACACCGATCAACCAAAGCATTAAAAGCACCTGCCTAATATAGTGTAGGTCCACCTCGTGCCACCAAATTAGCACCAACCCGCATCTCAGAACAGCATTCAGAGATGATATTCTTCTCACCACAATTGTACAGAGCGGTTATCTGAGTTACCACAGACTTTCAGTTCAAACCAGTCTGGCCATTCTCTGTTGACCTCTCACATCAACAAGAAGTTTCCATCCACAGAACTGCCCCTCACTGGCTGTTTTTGGTTTTTGGCACCATTCTGAGTAAATTCTAGAGACTGTTGTGTGTGAAAATCCCAGAAATACTCAAACCAGCCCACCTGGCACCAACAATCATGCCACGCTCCAAATCCAAGTCCTGTTAAAGGCACCTGAGCCTAATTTCCTTTAATGCTTCTGTGATTTACAAAGAAATCTCATAATGACACATTACAACCCTCTACAGACATGTTGGAGAAAGAATCACCATTCACTAATAAATGTGACTCACCAGACTTTTGATGATTTATAAGCATAATGCAACTGAAAACAGTTTTCATATTTATGACTTCACGCAATATAGTATGCAAGATTGTACATTTTATTTTATATCTCACTTTTGATCATTTTAATCATATTTTAGCTTTTATAAAAAATTAATTAAATTCACATTCTATCAATTTATATGATGATTGTATTTTTAATAATGATACAAGCTGTTCAAAGTATTCACAAAGTTGGAACCTAATAATAAAAATAGAATTACACATATAAAAATTATTTAATATTTATATTATTAAAATAATAATTTAAGTGCTACTACATCAAAACTACTATGCAAATGTATTTGTTAAACTCTTTAATATTTACACTTTTCTTTTTTTCCTTTTTTTTTTTCTCCCCAATTTGGAATGCCCAATTCCCAATGTGCTCTAAGTCCTCGTGGTGGCGTAGCGACTCGCCTCAATCCGGGTGGCAGAGGACGAATCTCAGTTGCCTCCGCGTCTGAGACCGTCAATCCGTGCATCTTATCACGTGACTTGTTGAGCGCGTTACCACGGAGACTCACAGTATGTGGAGGCTTCATGCTATTCTCCGCAGCATCAACGCACAACTCACCACGCGCCACACCGAGAACGAACCACATTATAGCGACCACGAGGAGGTTACCCCATGTGACTCTACCCTCCCTACCAACCGGGCCAATTTGGTTGCTTAGGAGACCTGACTGGAGTCATTTGCACTGTTTTCTGATGTTTAAATATTACATAATGTACGATTGTGCCTTTAAATATTTATGTATTTACACACTTATTACACTTACTACATTTTGTTCGAGTTTACATAGATATGTATAACAAGCGCTAAAATGGTACTGTCTCTTTAAGAGAACCGTCAGTTCCGCAAGCGAATGTTTACGGTTGAGTGAGTGCATCACACATTAACGAGAGAAAAGTTGCATGGTGGTTTTTCCCTCATCTGTGCAATATATGATAACAATTAATGTTTATTTTTAATTTAATTTTTTAATTTTAATTTTTTTACTTTTTGAACACCAAC